>NC_057801.1:99461186-99727400 GCF_018294505.1 Triticum aestivum
CAGGAGGCAGCGGGTTCAAACCCCACCAAGCACACGACCTTGGTCATGTAGTTTTTGGAAGAAAAAAAAACAGAGACCATTCACGAGGAATCACATGATAGCGAGCGACTTCAACAATCTTATGTGGCTAGGGGCCTGTACCAAGATCCGCACAACGGTGGAGAGAGCATTCGCCAGGATTGGCGTCCCGGCGAACGTTCACAAGATAGCTTTTCCGGAGTTTTTTTTTCCTTTTTAGAGCAAACCACGTGGGGCTTCTTCTTTCTGGAGAACAAACTAACGCGGGTCTGTATAGATAGATCAGCTGGTTGTGTCGATCGGGACTCGGGAAAGCCTCGTTTGGGGGAGATTGAGGAGCAACCTGGATTGGAAGATCTAGATAATACCAAAGCAAATCTAATTACGTGCTAGCTCTAAAGAAAAATCCCAAGAAAAATATAGTAATACATTGGCCCAAACATCGGGGGCCATGTGCGATCGCACATCCCACATAGGCACGTGGAGGGTACTGCTCGCCCTCTCCTGGCCCTCGCCCACCGTTGTGCTACCGCCGCATAAATCCCCCACTTTCTGATATTCTCCGGCGCACCTCACGCTCTTGTCTGGCACAATTCAAATTTCGAACAACTATGCATAGAGATTTTTTATGGTACATCATAATACTAGATAGAAGGGTGTAGTATAATTTACATCCAACCTTTGATTTTTGTTTTGTTTTTTTAATTTATGCAAGGGCAATTGAGTAATTCGATCGATCATTCATAATCTCTACGCCTGTGCTCTACTACCGGATCCTACATACAACAGTAGCGCTCGCCTTCATTCACCTAGATCACGTTGTCGCCGGCAAGTCATCTCGTTTGTCTCACCTCACTCAACTTAACCAATCTTGTTGGCCCCTTCCTCTTCTCCCCTACCGGGATCCTGGAACTCCATTATCTCCGCTAGCCATATTCCAACCTATGCGGATGCACGGAGCCAACCATGAACTCGTATAGGAGTACTCCCTCCATCCATATATAGGCCCAATGCGTTTTTTGAAACTACCTATGACTATTGATAATATTAATTATATATGCGATGTATAATGTGAAAATTATATCATGAGAAGCACCTTTTAGATACAAATTTGACGACGTGCTTTGTGTAACTTGCATGCCATATATTATTGCTTTAATATGTGGTCAAAATTAGTCTCGAAAAATGCATTAGGCTATATATATATGGATAGATGGATTAGTTAACTTGCTTGTTGCTCTTGCCTCTTAAGAGCAATTCCAACCGGGCGATCCATTTCGTCCGTCCATATAAGTTTGGGTCTGCGCAGACAAAAACAAGAGCCCAACACAAATATCCATTTCCATTTTACGCCCGCTTTGCGTCCGCACGGGCCCATTTCCAGCTCAAATTTGAGACTAATTTGGGTCTGAAGCGGACACAAAACAGATGTTTGTTGCGTCCTCTTCGTCCGCCTCTACCCGCTGCACATGGTCTCTGGCCCACCTGGCATTCACCCACCCATCCTCTTTCTCTCTCTCTATATGGCCCACCCACCAAGCAGCTCTACCGAATGCCAACCGTGGCACCGCAGTGCGCTGGAGACGTGCACCAACGCGCCGCTGCTAATGTGCACAGCCGCGCCACCGAAGATCTGCACTGCCACATCACTAGGAGGTGGGCCGCTGCTGACGGTGCAGCAACAGCTACACACTTCAGCCTGCTCGCTGGTGCCGTCGGGGCCGAGCTGGTGCTGCTCAAGGCCGCTCTAACACTACGCACGCGACCACCGCCTCGTTATATATCACACAGGCAGCTGTGTAGGGCGTCGATAGCTAGCTAGCTAGCACGTACACAGCGGCCAGCTCGGCCAGCGGTGGCGCGCAACTAGCTGCGCATAGGCAAGGGCGAGCATCCGACCTGCTTCCGACTAGTATCCGACCAGTATCCAACGCATCTGCGTGCTCCTCCGCGTTGCCATGCTTGTTGTGCCACGCCGGGCCTCGCCTAGCGGCGCGCCCGATCGGTGCTGATACAGCCGTCCGCTTCGCCTCGTGCCAGCGCCCGACCTGGCCTCGCATCCCCGCGCCCAGCCGCTGCACTCCCTCGCCCCATGCCCGACCTCAAGCAGTAGGAGCAAGTGTTCCCCGCGCTCGCCGTGGCACGCCGCGCGGCCAGCCCTGTTTGTCGCGCGCCCAGCCACCTCACCTCGCCGCGCCCAGCCATGACGCGCTGCTTGCCGTGCTCGCCGCACGCACCGCCGCCTCGCCATGCGCCCAGTCTCCTCGCCGCGCGCGCCCTGCTTCGTCTCGCCGGCGTGGGGTTCGATCTCGACCGCCTGCCTCGCCTCCCGCCCGGCCGGTGCTCCTGCAGACGTCGGCCTTGCCTCCCCGCGCCCAGCCGCTGCGAGCTCCCTTGCCTGCTATGTTGACAAAATGCCGGGCGGACACGCGCGGCCGACCCAAATGGACGGAAAATGGGCAAAGCGTACGTACGTCTGGATCGGCTGGTTGAAGTTGCTCTAAGGTCGTCAATGGTAACATTTTGAAAGCCACCATAAAGTAAAACATTAGTTTGATGGAATGTGGTCCAAGAAGTACCTTTTTGGTGCTTTTGGCCAGGACGCACAGGCAAAACGTCCAAGCAATCAGCTGATAGGATGATTGATTTGTTGACAAACTCACGTACGAAATTAGCAATTACATCTGTTCCACTTGCAGACACAAGTATACCATGCTAATCACTACTTCATTTCATAATTCTTGTCGTGGTTTTAAGTTTAAATTCTATAGACAAAACACAGAAGTACACACGCACGCATGCGAACACAGACTACGGACCGTGTCACTTCCATCTTTTTCCTTTTTTCTTGCTTTGATCTGCACCAGATCCACCATGTTGGGATCTGCTTTCGGCCCCACGAACTGCAGCATGCAGTCTTATGTCGATATTCCGATTTTACCCCTCTATCGAAAAATACTACTAGTACTACATAGTTTTAGGACAACGCTAACGCCGACACATGTGGTAGGAGCTAAATTCGCCCACACGCCATATAACACACGGACTATGCCATGTCACCGCATGCATACATGTGGAAATCTTTTTGAATTTTCAGTTTTTAAAATGTTTTATCTCTTAAATGGAAAATCCGATTGAAGATCCGTTTTCACCATTAAATCCCTCGCGACGAGATCTTCGAAACTAGATCTCATATCGATATATTTCGATGAATTTTTTTTGTTAAAAGTTGCCATGTCTATTGCACATGAATTGCCATGATATTTACACTGAAGTTGCCATGATATGTCTCAGCTATTTTCTTTTACATTTGAAAGTAAATTTTAACATATTATAAAACAGGAATTAAGAAACTAGACTTGCCATGCACCATAAACTAAAATTGCCATGATACATGCACTTAAAATTGCCAAGGTTCATAAACAAAATATTTTCATGGTCAAAGTACTGGAATTGCCATCATCAAAAAACTAAAATTGCCATGATCTACAAACTAAAATTGCCACATGACAACTTTAGTTTAATCACTATGGCAAGTATAGGGTAAACATAATGGCAACTTCTGGGCAAACAAAAATTTCGTCAAAACATATCAACATGGGGTCTAGTTTTGAAGATTTCGTCGAGGCGGATTTAATGGTGAAAACGGTTTTGTAATTCGCTTTTTTTATTTGGAGATAAAACATTTTTAAGCCGAAAATCAAAAAAATTTCTGCTGATGTCATCTATTCATACGTGGCAAAAAATGTGGTGATGGAGACGTGTGGGTGATGTGCAAATGCCCACACGTGTGGGCGTTAGTTTTTCCGTAGTTTTAACTCATGTTACTATGTGTTAATCTAGTCCGTCGGATGAATAAAATGGATGGGTCATGTACTGTACAAGACTACCGGTGCAGTTTCACTTCCATTTCCCTAGCTAGCACGCCGCCACCGCCTACACTCATTCTGCCGTGCCTTTGACTAAGTTTGGAGCAAAAGAGGTGAACTTTGTTTCTTCCAATGGATTATATCCATATACTCATTGGGCATAGATGTACAGTTTGAGAGCAAATCCTATCTGCGGAAGATTGCTGCTGTTTCGCACAGGCTCAAGAACCAGTTTGTGAACCTTCTGGAAGGTTTTAGTTCGGTTTCGCGACTTCAGAAAATGCATAAATTTTAAAATATTTGTATTTTTTATAAAACGTTCTCCAATTTGAAAATAAATATTTGTAGATTTGAACAAATATTTGCATCTTAAAAAATGCTCGCTTTTTTGAAAAGTAATCAGGAATTCCCAAAAAATGTTCGCGTTATAGAAAATTGTCCGGAATTTCAAAAAATGACCCCATTTACAAATTTTATTCACAGATTCAAAAAAATTATTTTGGAGTTTTAATTAATGTTCCCTTCTCCAAAGTTTGTACACAGATTCAAAAAATGTTCTTCTTTAAAAAAGTTTAGCAATTTAAATTTTGATTGCATTTTCAGAAAAATATTTATTTTTCCAACAAACTTTTGAAATAAAAAAGACGACCCAACAACCGGTTCACTACATTAATCCAACCATTACAGCGGGCGGTTTCTACAGTAACTAGTGCTGAGGTTTTTCGACATCGTTCGCTGTAGGTTACAATGTTTGGTGTTGTTTTTTCTTTGAATACAGCACAGACGCAAGCGCTCATACATACACACATACAATCACCCATATAAACGCACACACGTACACTCTACCCCTATGAGCACCTTCAAGAGACTGAGACGGCATATCATCTTGAGATTTACGGTAGGCGCCTCGTAATTTACCGGAATGTCTGCTCCGCTGAAAATGCATCGCCGAAAATCCCTGAAATAAATGCAGGAGTAATGCCAGCACCAGGGCTTGAAGCCTAGTGGGCTAGGGGATACCGCTGTTTCTCTAACCATTCAACCACAATTTGGTTCGCATGTTCAGTGTTGTTTCTGTGTCAGTTTGCGATCCGACACTGGGAGCATTGCATAGGACCTCTCTAGTTTGAGACATGTACACGTCTAGTAACTCTGCACGACCCCAGCCAAACACAAAAAGGCCATGTCCACCCCCACCCGGGCCGCGGCCTCACCGCTCAAGGAGTACCCCGCCTCACAGGAACTGACCAGATGAAGTCGTTCACACCGTGCGGAGGCTCATTAATCTCGAAAGGAAAAAAACACAGGCCCGTAAAGGGACCCAGATGACAGCCACAGCTATCCCCGCGATAGCCTAGCGCTCGCCTAGGCAGCGGGCATAAACTTGAAGGAGATTCAAAGCCACCATAAAGTAAATCATTAGTTCGATGGAATGTGGTCCAAGAAGTACCTTTTTGGTGCTTTTGGCTGAGACGCACACACACGTTCGAAGGTCACTTCCAAGCAATCACTGATAGGATGATTGATCTGCCGGTGGTTTTAGTTTAAATTCTAATAAGAAAGCACACAAACTCCCGGTGGTACAGGGAGCAGGCCAAAGGACCGTGTCACTTCTTTGCTTTGATCTGAGCCGAATCTGCACCAGCTCCACCATGTGATCTGCTTTCGCTCCTACGAACTGCTGCGTGCAGTGTTATGTCAATATTCCTATTTTACCCCTCCGACCAAAAATACTACTACCACATTGTTTTAGCGAAAAATACTACACGGTTTGAGCTAAAGTATAGGCTAATCTAGTCCGCCGGATGGATAAAAGGATGCCTCATATTAGTTTGATGTACTGTACAAGAATACTGGTACAGTTTCACTTGCATTTCCCTAGCTAGCACGCCGCCACCATGAACTCGGCATCGCTGGCTGCAATCAACTCGTCCTCTCACCTGGCTTTCCTGCTCCCCTTGGGTTCAAGTTAGTTCATCGATGGGACTCACCACTTCACCTCATCTTCCTAGAACGGCAAGAACAAGTTTAACGGGAGTTGCATCTGAACGGCAAGAACAAGTTTAACGATAGATGACGCAACAGATTCATGGGGATCTCTACAGCCCTCACTAGCAGAACCTCGTCGGTCGTCTTGCATGCCCGTCTCCTCCACGACTGTCAGAACTAGCGCTCGAGCTCACGAGAGAGACAATGGCGTTTTGTGCCGCGGTCAACCTCGCAGCTTTTCTGCTCTCTATTTCTCTTCTTATTAAGCGATTACAATGACTAACAGAAGAAACGAAAAACTAGGCCATGTCCGGGTCGTAAGCGCTGCCATCCCAGCGCTCCCCACGCGTTGCGTGATGATGCGGCCATGACCGTCCACCTCGTGCCATACCACGATCGGGTCAGGGCCGCTGAAAATGCTAACGAAACTACGCCCTAGTCGAAGGTCGGGTTATTCTGCTAACTGAAAGAAAACTCTGACGAAACTAATAGAAACTGAACCTACGACTGACAGAACTGAAAGTGTTCTTCAGCAGCTGTTTAATTGACACTCCCCCAGCTGCTGAAGAACACTTTCAGTTATGTCAGATAGCGGAGGCTGCCGATGATGCTGCGGTAGATCTTTCTGTCCACCGGCGGGCTCGTGCTTTCCTTGCTCAGCTTCGGGCGCGGCTCCATTGGGTTGTGCACTGGATTGCAACCTGTTAGCCCAGCCTTGTACCCAATCTTGGCCGCGTAGCTTTCCTGCTTGTGGGTGATCGCGTCGTCTCCCTGGTGCACTTCGATCCCGAGGTAGTAGCTCAGCAGATCGAGGTCGCTCATGGAGAAGATGGCCTGCATCTGTTGCTTGAACTATGCGATGGCCTCCATGCTCGATCCGGTGATGACAAGATCGTCGACATAGACACCCAGCAGAAGCCGCTCGTCGCCGTTGCACCGCATGTACACGGCGTGCTCCGATAGGCTCTTATGGAAACCGAGCGACACCAACGTGTCGTCCAACTTGACGCTCCAAGCGCGCGGCGCCTGACAGAGCCCGTACAGAGTTTTGGACCGGCCGAACACTTTCTCCTCTTCGCCGACCTGCTCAAACCCAGGAGGCTGCATGACGTACTCCTTCTCCTATAGTTCTCCATTGAGGAAGGCAGATTTGACGTTGAGATGATGTACCTGCCATCCAGCCTGCGCCGCAATTGCGAGAGCAGACGCACAGACTCGAGCCATGCCACCGGAGCGAAGACCTCGTCATAATCCAGGCTCGGGCGCTGCGTGTATCCCTTCGCGGTGAGCCTCGCTTTGTGCTTGACGACCTCGCCGGCGGAATTCTTCTTCAGCTTGAAGACCCACTTCAGACCGATGGCCTGATGCCGGTGGGTAACGTGGTGAGCGTCCATGTCTTGTTTTCATTGATGGACTGGAGGTCATCCAGCATGGGTGCTCGCCACGCTGCGTGCGGCTCCGCTTCCTCGTAGGTGTTTGGCTCCTCTCCGGCCACAAGGAGCAGGTTGGCTGGGTCAAGTGTGACCGGCTCTGCTTCCTCGATGACGGTTTCGATGGTGCGGTACCGGCATGGTGCCTCGCGGATGCCCAGGACTGTGTCCGGTGTGGCACCAGGCGGGGGCGAGACGTAGTCGTCCTCTGCGCCGTTTCCCTTGTAGACGTCTGGTTCAGGAGTGTGGACGCGCACTGGAGTGTCTGCCCGCGCCGTAGACGTAGGTGACGTACTCCTAAAAGCAGTGTGGGCGCGCACTTGCGTGTTTGGACGCGCGCGGGTGCGGGTGTTGCACTTGTCTGCTCCGGTTGCTGTGGCAGGGACACCGTCGGTGTGAACTGGATGACGAATGAGCCCTCCCCCTTGAGTCGGCGCCTCCCAGTCCTAGCTCGCCGCCTCGTCGAGGACGGCGTCGCGAGTGATATGCACCCGCTTGCGCACGGGATCGTAGACACGCCATGCCTTGGTCCGCCCGTGCTCGTACCTGATGAAGACGGTTGATACGTCTCCAACGTATCTATAATTTTTGATTGTTCCATGCTATTATATTATCCATCTTGGATGTTTTATATGCGATTTTATATGACTTTTGGGACTAACCTATTAACCTAGAGCCCACTGCCAGTTTCTGTTTTTCCTTGTTTTTGAGTTTCGCATAAAACGAATGTCAAACAGAGTCCAATTGACCTAAAAATTTACGGAGATTATTTTTGGACCGGAAGAAGCCCATGGAGCATCGGAGATGGACTAGAAGAGTCCCGAGTCAACCACGAGGGTGGAAGGCGTGCCATACACCCTGGGCGCCCCCCCTACCTTGTGGCTGACTCGGGGCCCCCCTTGACTTGTTCCCGATGCCAAAACCTCTTGTATATCCCCTAACTTCCAGAACAAAATCAAGATCAGGAGTACTGCCGCTGCAAGCCTCTGTAGCCACCAAAAACCAATAGGGACCTTTGTCAGGACCCCGTCACACCGATCTAGCATGTAACACATCATATCACTTTTCGGCCTCACGCACGGTATTCCCACGGGTGCCACCTTACCCGGCTCGGGACCGTTTGCGCCTTTTGGCTCACATATATGACAGTGCCACTAGCATCCATATGACAAAGAACCCGGGCCGACATAACTAGTCGTAAACCCAAGATGGCGCTAACTTACAGGGACATGCATACATGACCAGGCAACGAACGTGTCGATCAACAACGTATGAACCCAAGTCGTAGCAAGCTACAGGGACTTAAAGGAACAACGCGTGACATTTGCCCGAAGGGACAGACACAGGAACAAAGAAGGACACATGCCGGCCAGCCTAAGTGCTCCGGAGCAGTAGCAAGCTACAAAGGCTCAGTGGAAGCACTAGGAGACATTTCCCGGTAAGAGAGGCTACCAAGAATAAACAACTAGGTTGTCGGATCCCACACATACCAAGCATTTCAATAATCACACACACAATATGCTCGATATGTGCAAATACAACTGTCGGATATCGGGTTCCGGCAAAACCCATAAGGTTCGAACTCTGGGGTGCGCACGAAGATCTTCTCCCTATCGATCCACGCCCCAAAGCCTCGTCGCGAATCTAAGCTACACGATGAACAACACAAGGGACACAAGGTTTATACTAGTTTGGGCCACCATTGTGATGTAATACCCTACTCTAGTGTGTGGTGTGGTGGATTGCCTCTGGGGCTGATGATGAACAGTACAGAGGAAGAACATCCTCACGAGGGGTGTTCTTGTGGTGGTGTGCTTGGAGAGGAATGACTCCGTCTCTGTTGGTTCTAGGTGAGATCCAGATGCCTTCTACTGTGGTGGCTATCTCTATTTATAGGGGCCTTGGTCCTCTTCCCAAATATTGAGCGGGAAGGGAGCCAACAACGGCCATTTTGAAGGGGGACAACTAGTACAAGTTATCCTGGCTAAAGGTGGTCTTCGTCTGCGAAAGGCACTGGTGATGACGCCGCCTTGGGCTCCACAGTGATCTCCGTCATGACGCTCTGTTGGTCTTGGTCTTGTTGCACCGATATGGTAACCTTTGCGTGATGTCTTGGTATTCCACGCCTGCGCTTGCTCCCTTTGCACCAAAGAGGAAACAAGGACACTGCATCGGCTGGCACCCGCCGGGTCTCGATCGTCATGGCTTGCGTCACGAGCACCTCGCGAGGTACTCCTTGCCTTGATCTCTCCGCCTCCTCGCGACCCTGCCTGGTGAGGCTGCCCCTGAGGAAGCCTTGCATCGTCCGCCCCATGAAGCTTGGCCCCTCGCGAGGGTCTTGAGCTTGGGTTGATGTAGACAGGCCGTACTGGGCCATTGCTTGAGCCACCCCGCAGGCTGTAGGCAGGCAAGTCTGGGGACACCCATTCCGAGAACGCCGACAGTAGCCCCGGGGACCAAGGCGTGCTTGGACTTGGCTTAGCAGCGAAGCCAAAAGGCAAGTGCGGAGCGCCACGGGCCCCAACAGCCTGCGGCCTTGGTCGCTGCGTGGCGGTTGATTGGACGTGGGCATCTCCGCTTCCCCATGCTGCCTCGGCAACTACCCGATTTGACGAGTCCCGACTGCATGCAAAAAGAGACATGATTACCTGTGATCGTGGAGGCCGACGGTTGGCCTCCCTTGGGCTATAAATGTGGAGGGGCCCATGCCCCCTGCTACACATCTCCCTTCCCCCGCCTGCTTCTTCTTCCTCCTTGCTCTAGTTGCTTGTCGTATCCCATGGTGCCCACGAAGAGGTTCTCGACCGCGGAGAAGGGGAAAGCTCGCTAGGAAGGGCTTGGCTCACCTCTGCCCAAGTGCGGCCGAGGTCATCCCCGCAAGCACCCCGCGACTCCTGCAGCGGCTCCTCGTGGTCGCGGCGGTGGTCCTTCGCACGATGATGGCCACCCTGTTGGCGGGGGAAGACGCGTCGTGGCTATGCGGCCTCCCCAGCCACGCTTCCACTCGTCAAATTTGTTGCCGGAGTTCGTCGTGTGGTCGACGGATCCGGCCGACAACTGGCTCCAGCTCCCCCGCTTCTTTGCCGGCGAACTGCCGGCCGATAGCCCTCTTGGGCTCTGGCTGCAGGTGGACGGTTGCTGCAGTAGGGCTTCCTGGGTCGCGGTGGGGATCTCTGTCGCCGGGAACATGGCCCTGGCCCGCGGCTGGCAGACGTTTGCCCGCGCGCGTGTCCTGGGCCGGCGGTGCACCCTGCACTTCAAGTTCGATGGTGGCGCGACCCTCTACGTGAGGGTGTTCGGGGAAGAGGGCCGTCGTGCTCGGTGCTGCCCCGAAAACGATGACGACGACGACGAGGTGCTTGGCCTTGGTGACGGCCGTGACGAAGGCAAAGGCGAACCCGCTCCTGGCGTTGTCCGCAGCTCGCCGATCTTAAAACGGCTCCTCCTGCGGTGACAGCTCCTCCAACGGTGGCCGCAATCAGCCACCATGCCGCCGCGCCCGCTTTGAGGGTGGTAGCGGGTCGTCCCGCCGCTGCGCCCTGGTGAAGCACGAGGCGGAGTCTGATTGAGCTCGGGAGTGCGGTGCGGATCCTTCCTCGCGAGGCGTTGCGGGGCGCGCGCTGTTTCTATTTTGTTTTTCCTCCTTTTCCTGCATTGAGTGAGAGAGAGAGAGGAGTATGGAGCCCTGTGGGGGCGTGCAAGACTATTACATTTAATTATCATGCTATTTCTATCATTCCCGTGCTGTGTTATGGTGTTGCGGCTATGTGCTTGCGCGTAGGAACAACTTAGCTCAGGAGGTTCGCCGTAGTTTCCGCCTCGCGAGGTACTTGCCTGAGGCCTCGCCGGGCGTCTTAAGGTCTGCAAAGATCAATCAGGAGAATAGCTTTTGAACCCTTGTCACGAGGGTGACTAGCTTAGGTCCGGCATTTTGCGTCGCGATGCCCGTGGGGCATGGACCGGGAGGGGTGCTCCCGCTGTGAACTTGAGTGAGGGAGCCTCACGAAATCAGGTGAGAAAGGGCTCATGAGGGCGCCCGCGTAGCCTCCTCGCGAGGCTTGCGAGAGAGAGAACGAGCCGGGCGAAAACCAAAGACAGAGATTCAAGGGTAGGGGACGAAAAACAACACTAGAAGCAACTCCAATAAAGTTTCAAACAAGGGCGAACAAGCCAACTGCAGAAAGCAAATGAAAAGCTGCATCCGGCACCTAGTCTAGTCTTTGATGTCTTCTCACCAGCACGGAGCTAAGTGCTGCCACTGGGCGTGGGCAGGAGCCCCCGAGGCCCAAGGGCGGTACTCCGGAGACTCTTGGGCATGTACAGCCCCAACTCATTATTACATGAGAGTGTCATGGGCGGCGAGCTTCACAGGCACCGGGCCTTTCTTCGGGCGGCGAGCTTCACAGGCGCCGGGCCTTCTTTATTGGCACTGGGCCCTTCTTCACAGGCACCGGGCCTTCTTTACATGCACTGGCCTTACTTCAAGGGTAGAACCTCCGAAGGTGCTGAATGTTCCACGCGTTCGGAATGGGCATCCCTTCCTGGGTCTCCAAGCGCACGGCGCCAGGTCTAGAAACATGAACAACCTTGAACGGGCCCTCCCACATGGGCGAGAGCTTGTGCAACCCTTCCCTGGAGAGCACATGCCTGAGCACGAGGTCACCTACCTCGAGAGTCCTGGGGCGGATGTGGCGGCAATGATACCGCCGCAGCGCCTGCTGGTATCTTAATGCTCGTAGCGCGGTCTCCCGTCGGTGTTCCTCCCCCAGCACGAGGTCCATCCCCCACACGGCGTCTTGCTTGTGCTTCATCAAATGCTAGGACCCGCGCGGAGCGACGCCTGACCTCGTGAGGGAGGACCGCCTCTACTCCGTAGACGAGGAAGAATGGGGTCTCGCCAATCGACTTGGTGGCGGTAGTGCGGATGGACCACAGCACGGACTGGAGCTCATTGTACCAGCCCCTGCCGCAGGCCTCCAGCTTCTTCTTGAAGGTCCTGGTTTTGTGGCCCTTTAGGACCTCTGCGTTGGCGCGTTCAGCCTGGTGGTTACTCCGGGGATGTGCCACCGAAGCATAGTATATCTGCGTTCCAAGGTTAGCACAATATGTTTTGAAGAGATTGCTAGTGAACTGCGAACCGTTCTTGGTGATGATGCGATTAGGGACCCCGAATCGGCTCACGAGGCCCTTGATGAATTTGACTGCAGAACCAGCCAGGATGGTGCGGACGGCCTCCACCTCCGCCCATTTGGTGAACTTGTCGATGGCGACGTAGAGGTAGCGGTAGCCCCCAGGCGCCTGATGGAACGGGCCCAAGATATCCAGCCCCCAGACCGCAAATGGCCATGAGAGTGGGATGGATCTGCTTGGCGTGGAATCGACAGGCTTCGCAAGCCCTCACCAGCTCGATTGCGACATTGAGTGCTGTAGGCCAGTAAAACCCGCTGGGGAACACCTTGCCCATGAGGGTTTGTGATGACGAGTGGTGCCCACAATCTCCACCGTGAATGTTTGCCAGCAACTCCTTCCCCTGTTCCCTGGAGATGCAACGCAGGGAAACATTGTTTGGGCACTCCCGGTAGAGCTCTTCGTCTAGGATGCAGTAGGCCGCGACCTACCCGGCCACGTGTTCCGCTTCCTCTTCTTTCTCTGGTAAAGTCCCTTGCATCAGGTAATCCTTGAACTCTGCAGTCCAGCATCCCTCCTGAGGCTCCAGCGCCAGGAGCAAGCGTGCTCCCGAGCTCGGGCCACAGGCCGGGGCTCCTGAGACAGGTGGTTGAGGGAGTTCTTCCCGAGGTTGCGCTGTGCTTGATAGTGACGGTGCTATTGAGGGCTTGAAGAGCCGTTCCTTGAAAATGGCAGGCTCCTGAGGCAGCCTCCTGGACGCCCTCCTGGCGATGTCATCATCCTCTTGGTTGGTGCCTCGGGGCACATGCTGCAACTCTAGCCCCCAAAACTGCTTTTCCACCTTGCGCACCTCTGCAAGATACGCCTTCATGTGCTCGTACATAGGCTCGTACAGTTTGTTGGAGAAGTTGACGAGGAGCTGTGAGTCGCCCTTGATGATGAGGCGCTTCACCCCCAGCGTTGATGCAGCCTTTAAGCCCGCTATGAGGCCTTCGTATTCGGCTATGTTGTTGGAGACATTCTCGCCGTGCTGGAAACAAAGCTGTACAACATAATAGAGCTTGTCCTGAGTGGGGGATATAAGCACCGCGCCGACCCCCGCACCATGTCGTGAGAATGCCCCATCGAAGTACATGACCCAGCCGTCTGGTGCCTTGCTTCCTGGGGAGAGTGACCGGTCTTCACCTGCTTCAAGCCCTGGCTCTTCTGTCCATTCTGCCACAAAATCTGTGAGTGCGGCCCCCTTGATGACTCTGGTCGTGCTGAATTCCAACTAAAACGCTTGTAGCTCAATGTTCCACTCGGCGACCCTTCTAACAGAATTGGGGCTCTGGAGCACCCTTTCCAATGGGTAGGCCGAGACAACCTTGATGGGGTGACCTTGAAAGTAATGCCGCAACTTGCGCAAGGCCACCAATTGTGCAAGCAAGAGCTTCTGAGGCATGGGGTATCGTGCCCTTGCATCCCACAACACCATGCTGACGAAACACACAAGATGCTCAATGAGGGTGGGTGCGCCTACGGAGCCCATGCCCTCCGGAGAGTTGAGCGCCTCCTGAGACGTCGAAGCCCCCAGCTCATGGCTGCTCAGTGAGGCCCCTTCAGCCCCGGGGGTGTCTTCCTCTTGAGGTGGGTCCATATCTGCTGAGTCCGTGGTCTTTGCGAGGCTTTCTTGGTCTGGTGCTGCCGTGGTCGGGGCCGCGTTCGGCCGTGATGCGGCCTTGGCCTGGCGCTCTTCCCGAACCGCCACTAGAGCTGCGCTGGCGGAGTAGGGCATGGCGGCGAGGTAAAGCACCAAGGGCTCCTGAGGGCGTGGCACCACCATCACCGGATGCCTGGTCAGGTACTTCTTGAGATCTTGAAACGCTTCGTCGGCCTCTTGTGTCCATTTGAATGGGCCCTTCTTCTTCATCTGCCTCAAGAAGGGCAGGGTGCGCTCCCCCAGCTTAGAGATGAAGCGCCCTAACGCAGTTACGCGTCTGGCGAGCTTCTGCATTTCCCTGAGGGTTTGCGGCGGACTCATGTCTTCGATTACCTTTACCTTCTCTGGGTTGGCCTCGACTCCCCTGTGGGACACGAGGAAGCCCAGAATCTTGCCAGAGGGAACACCAAACACGCACTTCTCCGGGTTGAGCCACAGGTCCACTTCATGTAGGCTCGCGAAGGTTTCTTCCAGGTCCTATATCAGGGTCTTCGCCTCCCGAGACTTCACCACAATGTCGTCGACCTAGGCCTCGGCGTTTCTCCCGAGTTGCCGGCCCAAGGCAATATGCATCAGTCGCTAAAAGGTTGCACCCACGTTGCACAACGCGAATGGCATGCAGGTGTAGCAGTACACCTCGCATGGGGTCAGGAAGGTCGTCTTCTCCACGTCTTCTATCGCCATCTTGATTTGGTGATAGCCCGAAAAGGCATCCAGGAAGCACAATAGGTCGCACTCAGCGGTGGAGTCGACAATTTGGTCGATGCGGGGGAGTGGGAATGGATCTTGAGGGCAGGCCTTATTGAGGTTGGTGAATTCGACGCACATGAGCTCCTTTCCTCCCTTCTTTGGCACAACCACGGGGTTTGCCAGCCATTCGGGGTAGCGAACCTCATGAATGACACTTGCAGCTTTCAGCTTGCGGGTTTCTTGGACGATGAAGGCCTGCTTCTCGGTGGACTACCGCCTTGCTTTCTGCTTCACGGGCGTACATTAGGGCACACATTCAGGTGATGCTCAATCACCTGTCTTGGGACCCCCGCCAGCTGCTTGGGTTCCCATGCGAACACCTCCTTGTTCGCGCACAGGAACTTCACCAGTGCCTCCTCCTGGTCGGGGTCGAGATTGGATCCTATGGTGAAGGTGGCGCCGGAGGACCCATCCTCATCAACTGGTACCTGCTTGGTCTCTGCCTTGTCTTGGGTGAACAACTGCTTTTCTTGGTTGGCGCAGCCCCCTTGGCCTGGGGGGTGTCAGTGCAGGCGGGCTGCGCTGCTGCAGCCATCTTGAGAGCGAGCTTGAGCGCCTGTAGAGCATCTTTAGTATCTCCAGCCACGGTGAGGACGCCGCTGTCCCGGGCATCTTCATGAGGTTGTAGGCCAGATGGGTCGCTGCCATCAATTGGGCCAAGGCGGGGTAGCTGAGGATGGCGTTGTACGGGAGGCCGATGTGAGCTATGTCGAAGTTAACCAGCTCCGTGTGGAAGTTGTCGTGGGTGCCGAAGGTCACCGGAAGGTGGATCTTCCCCAGGGAGCCGGAGGAACCACCTCCGACGCCTGAGAAGGGCTTGCTTGGTTGGAGCCATTCCAGCGGCACATGGAGGAGGCCGAAGGACTCCACTGAGAGCACGTTGAGGTCGGCACCGCCATCGATGAGGGTCCTGGTGACGGCCACCTGGCAGATGGTGGGCGTGCAAAGCATCGGGAGCACACCCGAGCAGGCAGTGTTGTCGGGGTGATCGTCGGAGCTGAAGGTCAGGTCGGCCTCGGGTGCCGCCCGACCCAGGGAAGCTCCATGCCGCGTGAGGGCGGCGCCGATGTGGCGGACGAACGGCTTGACTTGGCGGCCCGAGGGCGGCGCCTATGAGCCGCCCAGGAGAGCTGCGACGACTGGGGGCGCCGGTGCAGTGTAATGGGTGAGGAAGGGGTCGCACAGCTCCTCCCATGAGTCCACAGAAGCCGTTGGTAGGTGGAGCAGCCACATGCGCGGGACATCAGTGAGGGCCATGGGAAGCCAGTTGGCCATGACCTTGTCGTCGCCCCCGGCTTTGAGGACGGCCTCCTCATACGCCAGCAGAAAAACCAGTGGATCCATCACGCCGTTGTAGAGCGGAGGCATCTCTGGCTTGACCTTGTGCGACCACTGCACCTGTCGCAAGGCGGGGGCCAAGGCTCGGAGCCCCCTGGCCCCAGCGCTGGCGTCGGCCGCTGGAGCGGGCGGCGCATTGTCCACCATCAGGGTGAAGCGCGGTGCTGATGGAGAGCAGATCGATGGAAGGGAGAGCTCCGGCGCACCCCTACCTGTCGGGCCAAATGTCAGATATTGGGTTCCGGCAAAACCCTTAAGGTTCGAACTCTGGGGTGCGCATGAAGATCTTCTCCCTACCGATCCACGCCCCAAAGCCTCCCCGCGAATCTATGCTACATGATGAACATGGACACAAAGTTCATACTAGTTCGGGCCACCGTTGTGGTGTAATACCCTACTCTAGTGTGTGGTGTGGTGGATTGCCTCTGGGGCTGATGATGAACAGTACAGTGGAAGAATAGCCTCGCGAGGGGTGTTCTTCTGGTGGTGTGCTTGGAGAGGAATGACTCCATCTCTGTTGGCTCTAGGTGAGATCTAGATGCCTTCTACTGTGGTGGATGAGGGAGTCCTGGACTAGGGGGTGTCCGGATAGCCGAACTATCACCGTCGGCCGGACTCTAAGACTATGAAGATACAAGATTGAAGACTTCGTCCCGTGTCCGGATGGGACTTTCCTTGGCGTGGAAGGCAAGCTTGGCGATATGGATATGTAGATCTCCTACCATTGTAACCGACTCTGTGTAACCCTAGCCCTCTCTGGTGTCTATATAAACCGGAGGGTTTTAGTCCGTAGGGCGAATAACAATCATACCATAGGCTAGCTTCTAGGGTTTAGCCTCCTTGATCTCGTGGTAGATCTACTCTTGTACTACCCATATCATCAATATTAATCAAGCAGGAGTAGGGATTTACCTCCACCGAGAGGGCCCGAACCTGGGTAAAAACATCGTGTCCCTTGTCTCCTGTTACCATCCGCCTAGATGCACAGTTCGGGACCCCCTACCCGAGATCCACCGGTTTTGACACCAACATTGGTGCTTTCATTGAGAGTTCCTCTGTGTCGTCATCTATAGGCCCGATGGCTCCTTCGATCATCAACAACGACGTGGTCCAGGGCGAGACTTTTCTCCCCGGACAGATCTTTGTATTCGGCGGCTTTGCACTGCGGGCCAATTCACTTGGCCATCTGGAGCAGATCGAAAGCTACACCCATGGCCATTAGGTCAGATTTGGAAGTTTGAACTATACGGCCGACATCCACGGAGACTTGATATTCGACGGATTCGAGCCGCAGCCGAGCGCGCCGCACTGTCACGATGGGCATGATTTAGCTCTACTGCTGGATAGTGCCCTGGAGGCCGCACCAGAGTCCGCTCCGACCCTTAGCTTGGAGCTGACTGCACCGATCGAGGATGCGTGGCTGGACACCGCCTCGGGGGCTGCTACCTCTACGGCGATAGAGCCGAATACCGACACTGTCCCTTGTGAAGCTCGTGACTCCAAGGTGCCGGACTCCTCTCCGGACCCCGAACCTTCCGCGCCCCTGCCAATCGAATCTGATTGGGCGCCGATCATGAAGTTCACCGCTGCGGACATCTTTCAGCACTCTCCTTTCGGCGACATCCTGAAATCGCTAAAGTGTCTCTCTTTATCAGGAGAGCCCTGGCCGGGTTACGGTCAGGACGGTTGGGGTGCGGACAACAAAGAAATTCAAAGCCCACCCACCACCCACTTCGTAGCCACTGTCAATGACTTAACCGACATGCTAGATTTTGACTCCGAAGACATCGACGATATGGACGACGATGCTGGAGACGACCAAGAATCAGCGCCTACAGGGCACTGGAAAGCCACCTCGTCATAAGACATATACATGGTGGACATCCCAAAGGATGGGAATGGCGATGGAACAGCGGAGGACGACCCCTCCAAAAAACAGCCTAAGCGCCGGCGTCAGCGGCGCCGCTCCAAGTCCCGCCACAGCAAGAATGGAGATTCTGGCACCGGAGATAATAACACCCCGGACAGTGCCGAAGACAACCCCCTCCAGCAAGATTCAGCATAGGAGGATGGAGAAGCCAGCTCTCATGAGAGAGCGGCAGACAAAGAGGTAGAGGACGATAATTACATGCCTCCCTCCGGAGACGAGGCAAGCCTCGACGACGACGAATTTGTCGTGCCTGAGGATCCCGTCGAATAAGAGCGTTTTAAATGCAGGCTTATGTCCACGGCAAGCAACCTCAAGAAAAAGCAGCAACAGCTTAGAGCTGACCAAGATTTGCTAGCCAACAGATGGACTGAAGTCCTTGCGGCCGAAGAGTATGAACTCGAACGCCCCTCCAAAAGCTACCCCAAACGCAAGTTGCTGCCCCAACTAGAGGAGGAAGCACATAAACCTACATCACCAGCGCACAATACGGCCGACCGGCCACCTCGTGGCCGCGACAGAGAGGCCTCTAGGCCCTCCACTAAAGCCATACACCGGCGTCGCTCGAAAAGTACAAAGTCATAGGGGAACGCAGCGGACTTGCGAGACATATTGGAGGATAAGGCAAGGCAAACAAGATCGATCTACAGATCGCGTGGGCGCCCCACGATACGCGACGACAACCGCCATGCCGGATACAGCAATTCCGGCCGGGCCGAACACAGTAGACAAAGCTCGCTTGAGCTGCATCGTGATATAGCCCAATACAGAGGCGCCGCACACCCACTGTGCTTCACAGATGAAGTAATGGATCATCAAATCCCTGAAGGTTTCAAACCCATAAACATTGAATCCTACGACGGCACAACAGATCCTGCGGTTTGGATCGAAGACTATCTTCTTCATATCCACATGGCCCGCGGTGATGATCTTCACGCCATCAAATACCTCCCACTCAAGCTTAAAGGACCAGCTCGGCATTGGCTCAATAGCTTGCCAGCAGAATCAATTGGGTTTTGGGAGGACCTGGAAGCCGCATTCCTTGATAACTTCCTGGGAACATATGTGCGACTACCAGACGCTGATGACCTAAGCCACATAATTCAGCATCCAGACGAATCGGCCTGACAATTCTGGACACGGTTCTTAACCAAGAAAAATCAAATAGTCGACTATCTGGATGCAGAGGCCCTTGCAGCCTTCAAACATAACATCCGTGATGAATGGCTTGCCCGGAACCTAGGACAGTTAAATCCGAAATCAATGGCAGCCCTCACATCACTCATGACCCGCTTCTGTGCGGGAGAAGACAGCTGACTAGCCTGCAGTAACAACCTACCCAAAAACTCTGGTAGTTCGGATACCAAAGACAGCAATGGCAGGTCGCGTCGCAATAAGCACAAGCGCCACATTAACAGCGATAATACTGAAGATACGACAGTCAACGCCGGATTCAGAGGCTCTAAACCCGGTCAGCGGAAAAAGCCATTCAAAAGAACTACTCCGGGCCCGTCCAATTTGGACCGGATACTCGATCGCTCGTGCCAGATACACGGCACCCCCGAAAAGCCAGCTAATCACACCAACAGAGATTGTTGGGTGTTCAAGCAGGCAGGCAAGTTAATCGTCGAAGGAAACGACAAGGGGCCGCATAGCAATGACGAGGAGAAGACACGACCGCTGAACAATAGAGGACAGAAGGGTTTCCCCCCGCAAGTGCGGACGGTGAACATGTTATACGCAACCCACATACCCAAAAGGGAGCGGAAGCGTGCGCTCAGGGACGTATATGCGATGGAGCCAGTCACCCCAAAGTTCAATCCGTGGTCCTCCTGCCCGATCACTTTTGATTGAAGGGACCACCCCACCAGTATCCTCCACAACGGATTTGCTGCATTGGTTCTAGACCCAATCGTCGACAGATTTCACCTCACTAGAGTCCTGATGGACGGCGGCAGCAGCCTGAACCTACTTTATCAGGATACAATGCGCAAGATGGGCATAGACCCCTCAAGGATTAAACCCACAAAGACGACCTTCAAAGGCGTCATACCAGGTGTAGAGGCCAATTGTACTGGCTCAGTCACACTTGAAGTGGTCTTCGGATCCCCGGATAACTTCCGAAGCGAGGAGTTAATCTTCGACATAGTCCCGTTCCGCAGCGGCTATCATGCACTGCTCGGACGAACCACATTTGCAAAGTTCAATGCGGTGTCGCACTACGCATACCTCAAGCTCAAGATGCCAGGCCCTCGAGGAGTCATCACGGTCAACAGAAACACCGAACGCTCTCTCCGAACGGAGGAGCATAGAGCGTCTCTCGCGGCGGAAGTGCAGAGCAGCCTCTTAAGGCAATTCTCGAGTCCGGCTGTTAAGCGACCGGACACCATCAAGCACGCCCGGAGTAACCTACAACAAGACCACTTGGCACGTTCTGAGCACGCGTAGCAATGCGGCCCCAACCCCAGCCCTCGTGAAATCGCGAGACCAGTACCACGCGTACATCACTACGCTCTGGAGATACCATGGGCATAAGGGGAGGGGCACGACCACGCCATGCCCAGAGTGCGGATCAACCACACCAGGGGCTCCCAAATTTGTCATTCTTTTTTTCTTTTTTCTTTCTTCTTATTCTCAGGACTCCGTTTTCCAGAAGCCCTATCCGGTAGTAGATCTGCCGCACTCACGATGCAAGAGCCAGGGAAGCAGAAAGGCTACGACCAGTATCCAGGTGGTCTCCAATACGAGCATTATACCTGTTTTACATACCATTCCACAGCCTACCCCTGGAGGGGGACATGTTAAATAATCCCACCCCTTGCTTATCGCACTATTTGTATCGTTCTTCCTTCATTGCAGTATTTTTTGAATAAACAATGCATCGCTTCACGCCTATCATTGCATTCCTTTCTATATATGTTCACTTATGACATGTTGCACCCGTACGCTTTGGTACGGCCAAATACACTAGGGGCTTCAGTTGCCCAAAACATGGTGTGATAAGTCCAAACACTTTCACAAGTGCGGCACCCCGAACTTATAGCATTATATGCATCGGCTCCGAATCATGTCTTGGGTCAATAGTTGGGTTTGCCCGGCTCCCATGTTTTGGTACCTTACGTTCCGTTATATCGGCTAAGGTAGCGCTGGGAGAACCACTGCGATTGTGCCCCAGTTGAGCTGGGTTGAGCACCTCAGTGGAGAAAGCTAAAACTGACCGTCATGATGGGGCAAGAGCAGATCGCTGTTCGAGAGGTTTTTTCGAGTCCCTAAAGACTTATGCCACTTAGAGCGAGGAGCCGGCTTTGTCCGGCCCAGGCGTGGATAGCGCCCCGAATTCGGCCTTCCGAACACTATGGGCTTCACCGAAATTTAAAATTATAGAATTCTATGGCTAAGTGAGAATGTTCAAGCATTATAAGTCCGGTTGCCTCGTTCGTTGTGTTGAGCGCCTCCCTAGAAGGACCAAAAAATGGGAACAAGAGCGCTCAAGTTTATCCCGAACACCCCACCACTCGTGGCATGGGGGCCGAAGCCAACGACTTGCCATCTCTCAGATTTGATAAACGGCCGCACGGAAGGTAATATTTTAAATTAACAAGCGTTGCTTAGCGCATATGAACAAAGTTTTCAGCGCATAGGATAACAAAATGCGAGTCTACTCAAAAATTACATCTTTGGAGCATTCACCCGCAATAATGCGGGCACCCTTCAGGACACCCTTATAATACATCTCGGGCGTGCGATACTCCTTGCCCGGCGGTGGCGCGTCCGTCACAAGCTTCTCGGCGTCCATCTTGCCCCAGTGCACCTTAGCGCGGGCAAGCGCCCGACGGGCACCTTCAATACAGGCAGAGTGCTTGATGACTTCAACCCATGGACAGGCGTCCACCAGCCGCCGCACTAGACCGAAGTAGCTCCCAGGCATGGCTTCTTTGGGCCAAAGCCGAACTATGAGGCCCTTCATGGCCTGTTCGGCCACCTTGTGGAACTCGACCAGCTGCTTCAACTGGTCGCTCAGGGGCACCGGATGTTCGGCCTCAGCATACTGAGACCAGAACACCTTTTCCATGGAGCTCCCCTCCTCGGCTCTGTAGAACGCAGCAGCATCGGACACGCTACGGGGCAGATCTGCGAATGCTCCTGGAGAGCTCCAAATTCGGGTAAGTAACAAGTAATTCACTTTTACATGCTTGCTTTGCATGAAGAATGCCTTACTCGCCGCTATCTTCTTTACTGCCTCGATTTCCTAGAGGGCCTCTTGGGCTTCGGCCTTAGCGGCTTTGGCACTCTCAAGAGCCGACGCGAGCTCGGACTCCCGAGTCTTCGAGTCACGCTCCAAACTCTCGTGTTTTTTCACGAGAGCCCGGAGCTCTTGCCGCACCTCCGCCACCCGCGCCTCCTGCTTCTCTCGCTCGGTGCGTTCCGCGGCCGCATTGTGTTTGGCCGCGGACACGGCCTCCTTCAGTGTCGCCACCTCGTTTGTAGCCCCTGGACAACCCATGTTATTCCTGTCATTTTTTGCAACCAAATCCTTTTCTATAAGGTACAACTTTAATAAGGTGTTACTTACCTTCCTTGTCCTCGAGCTGCTTCTTGGCACGGCCGAGCTCGCTCTCGGACCGCTCGAGGCTCTGCTTCAAGGCATTGACCTCTGCAGTCAGTGCGGCAGAGGTCAGCAGTGCAGCCTGCATTCCCATATTGACATATTTATGTTAGACTCATGCGTATATCTTTTTAGATCCTCAGTTCGGATTTTCTTTTTGAACACCGAACGAAGCATCAGGGGCTACTGTCTATGCGGTACTATTTTACATATCTTAAAATACTTACCTCAAAGCCTGTTAGAAGGCTGGTGCAGGCTTCGGTCAGCCCGCTCTTGGGGGACTGAACTTTCTGAATCACCGCACTCATAACAGTGCGGTGCTCCTCGTCGATGGAAGCGCCGTTGAGCGCCTCCAGCAAATTATCCGGCGCCTCTGGTTGGACGGAGGTCACTGGCGTCGCAGTCTTGCACTTCTTACGAAGGGGCCGCCCGCCGGACTCCAGAACCACTGAAGGTTCTGGTGCGGAGTCCGGTCCAAAGTCCGGGAGGCTGCCTTGCGGCACCTACGGGACCTCCTCCTCCTGGCTGGTCCCCTTCTGGGACCCGGCCTCAGCATCATCCGCGTCACGGGGGGAGGAGGCAGTAGGAAGTGAAGCGCTATTCACATCCGACGAACCCAGGGACCCGCTCGACGAAGCGGGGAGATCATCCTTGGGCGGGCTACATGGTTGTGTCCGGCGTTAGGATACACTATGCGACGAAAGGAAAATCATAAGTTATTATGGGATCCGGACACTTACGATCTCGCCAGGGGCTTGGCCCTCGAGGGCCACTCCTCTTCGCCGTCGTCGGCGTTGGTGGAACAGTCCGGAAGAAGGGTCCTTCCCTTCTTGGACCCTTTGGCCTCCCCTGTTGGGGAAGCCTTCCTCTTCTTCTCTCCCCCTGCTGAGGGAGAGGCCTCTTTCTTCTCCTCCTCGTCCTCGTGGGAGGAGTCTGCCTCGGAGTCATCGGACGATGAGTCCGATAACACATGGCGCCGGGAACTCCTCCGGGTTCCCGTGGCCTTCTTCTTGGCCTTCTTCTCCGGCACCACGTAAGGCGCCGGGACCAGCAGCCCCGTCAAACGGGCGTCCGCTGGGTCTTCTGGAAGGGGAGCCGGACAGTTAACCTGCCCGGACGTCTTCTGCCAAGCCTGTTAAAGGTAATGGGAGTTTAGATCCCGCATAGAGTCAAACTATGGAAAATATGGGTCCCGTAAAGGGTAATATGGCTTACCTCGCCGGCTTGACGCTGCGAGCTGAATCTGCGATCTTCGGTAGCGGATGCGGGAGCCTCGGCGCCCTTGAACAACACCCTCCAGGCCTCTTTGTACGTAGTGTCGAAGAGCTTGCTCAAGGTCTGGTGCTGCGCAGGATCGAAATCCCACAAGTTGAAAGCCCACTTCTGGCACGGGAGAATCCGGCGGATTAGCATGACCTGGACTATGTTGACAAGCTTGAGCTTCTTGTTCACCAGGGTTTGGACACAGGATTGGAGTCCGGTCAACTCATCCGAATCGCCCCACGTCAGGCCCTTCTCTTTCCAGGAGGTGAGCCGTGTGGGGATGCCAGATCTGAATTCGGGGGCCACTGCCCATTAAGGGTGATGCGGCTCGGTGACGTAGAACCACCGCGATTGCCACCCTTTGATGGTTCCACCGAAGGCGCCCTCGAGCCAGGTGACGTTGGGCATCTTGCCCACCATGGCGCCTCCGCATTCCGCTTGACGGCCGCCCACTACCTTCGGCTTGACATTAAAAGTCTTTAGCCATAAGCCGAAATGGGGCTGGATGCAGAGGAAGGCCTCACACATGACGATGAATGCCGAGATATTGAGGATACAATTCGGGGCCAGATCATTGAAATCTAGGCCATAGTAGAACATGAGCCCCCGGACAAATGGGTGGAGTGGGAAGCCCATTCCGCGGAGGAAATGGGGAAGGAACACCACCCTCTCGTGGGGCCTGGGGGTGGGGATGAGCTGCCCCTCGTCGGGGAGCCGGTGCACGATATCGCTGGACAAATATTCGGCCTTGCGCAGCTTTTTGATGTGCCCCTCCGTGACGGAGGAGGCCATCCACTTGCCTCCCGCTCCGGACATGGTTCGATAAGGTTGAGGTGAGATGTGCGGACTTGGGCGCTGGAGCTCGAGTGCGCAGAGATGGATAATCAAAGGAGGAAGAAGGCATAGGTAGAAAGGTGGATCCTTATCCCCTTATATATGGGCGGACAAAACTATGCGTTCCCACCAGCCCGGTAAAACTCGCTTATCTCCCAAGCGCCGCAATCAATGGCGCGGTTGGGTTACCCACGTCCATATTGATGAGAATCCCAGAATAAGGGGGCACGATCTCTGCTTTGACAAGACGTGCCAAGGAAACCGCTTCGCTAAACGCGCTGAGGTGGAACAACAAAAACAATTCGAGTAAAGTCTTGGCCGTGGTGTGACGTCATGCCATGAAATACGTCAGCAGATTGGACTTGTGTAAATATTATTCTCTCTACGGTGGTATGTGGAATTTATTTTGCAGAGCCGGACACTATCCTGGTGTTCAAAATCTTCTATGAATTATTCGGAGGAGGAACCCGCCTTGCAATGCCGAAGACAGTATGCACGCCGGACTCGTCGTCATTGAAGCCTGGTTCAGGGGCTACTGATGGAGTCCTGGACTAGGGGGTGTCCAGATAGCCGAACTATCACCGTCGGCCAGACTCTAAGAATATGAAGATACAAGATTGAAGACTTCGTCCCGTGTCCAGATGGGACTTTCCTTGGCGTGGAAGGCAAGCTTGGCGATACGGATATGTAGATCTCCTACCATTGTAACCGACTCTGTGTAACCCTAGCCCTCTCCGGTGTCTATATAAACCGGAGGGTTTTAGTCCGTAGGGCGAACAACAATCATACCATAGGCTAGCTTCTAGGGTTTAGCCTCCTTGATCTCGTGGTAGATCTACTCTTGTACTACCCATATCATCAATATTAATCAAGCAAGAGTAGGGTTTTACCTGCATCGAGAGGGCCCGAACCTGGGTAAAAACATCGTGTCCCTTGTCTCCTGTTACCATCTGCCTAGACGCACAGTTCGGGACCCCCTACCCGAGATCCGCCGGTTTTGACACCGACAGTGGCTATCTCTATTTATAGGGGCCCTGGTCCTCTTCCCAAATATTGAGCGGGAAGGGTGCCAACAACGGCCATTTTGAAGGGGGACAGCTAGTACAAGTTATCCTGGCTAAAGTTGGTCTTCGTCTGCCAAAGGCACTGGTGATGATGCCGCCTTGGGCTCCACGGTGATCTCCGTCCTGCTGCTCTGCTGGTCTTGATCTTGTTTCACTGATATGGTAACCTTTGCTTGGTGTCTCGGTATTCCGCGCCTGCACTTGCTCCCTTTGCACCAAAGAGGAAACGAGGACACTGCACCGGCTGGCGCCCGCCGGGTCTCCATCGTCATGGCTTGCGTCACGAGCACCTCGTGAGGTACTCCTTGCCTTGATCTGTCAACCTCCTCGCGAGCCTGCCTGGTGAGGCTGCCCCTAAGGAAGCCTTGCATCGTCCGCCCCACGAGGCTTGGCCCCTCGCGAGGTTCTTGAGCTTGGGTTGATGTAGACAGGCTGTACTGGGCCATTGCTTGAGCCATGCCGCAGGCCGCAGGCAGGCAAGTCTAGGGACCCCCGTTCCCAGAACGCTGACAAGAACATGGCATCACAACATGACTCTACAACTCAAGTATTTATTCAATAGGCTTGGAGCAGCCAAGTATTACGATCATGGGTATCATGACCCAACATTCAGAGCATACAAACCAAAAGCACATGCGGAAGCTTAACATGCCTGAGCACAGACAACTACAAGACCCTCCAGAGGGCACAAGCTCGTAGCTGAGGTAACAAGCTAAACGTTGAAGTCCAAGCAGAACTACTAGTGAGACTGAAGTCTCTCTACAAAAACATAAATTAAGCAAATGCGAGTACAAATGTACCCAGCAAGACTTACATCAGAACTAGCTACATATGAATCATTATCAACAAATGGATGGTGAGGTTTAACTCCAGCAAGCCATCTTTGACTCGGTGGCTATCCTGAACTACGACTTCAAGTAACTCCTTGAGGTGGCGCACACGAGTCCACATATTCACCATATCAATACACCACTATGGATCCACTCCCGTCTCCCTACGAGAATGCCATCCATAGCACTCACGCTTATCTTGCATATTTTAGAGTATCCACTTTCACTTGTCTATGAACTATATAGGCAACCCAGAGGTCCTTTACCATGAACACGGCTATTCGAATAGATCATTTATAACCCTGCAGGGGTGTACTTGTTCACACATGTTTCCACCACTTAGCGTCTGCACTCGACATGTGCTCGGAAGACTTCAAGCGAAAGCCGACGTGGGTGTAGACCATGACCTGACTAACCACACAAGTCCCTAGTCCAGGTTTATCGCCTATTCAGGTTCCATCCACAGGGAGTCCAGCCGAAGTTTCCACATACGGCCCCGAACGATGTGTGCATGGTTCCCGAGGCACCAAACGGGCGACTTGGTACACCGGGCCACATTCCTACCGCATCACAGCCCACCCCTCGGGTTAGTGCTGCGCATGGCCTCCAGCATACTACAAATACCAGAAACTACTTGCAACTCCTAGACAGAGGAAAGGGGCGGTTAATAAGTCGAGCGGGGTCATATTTCAGGGCCCAACGTGTGGTAGTAGTTGTTCATGGATCACAAACCTAGAACTCAGTTCCTGAGGACGGCTTCAATGAGACAACCCACCGTGTACTCCTACATGGCCTCTCACCGCTACCTTTACCGAATCATGTTCATATAGTTAGCTCTCAACAGTAGGACATGTTCATCACCATTCCAATTCATCCCGGATGAATCAAACCTGACTCAACTCTAAGCAGTAGCAGGCATGACAAACAAGCATGAATGAGTAGGCACATCAGGGCTCAAACAACTCCTACTCATGCTACTTGGTTTCATCTATTAACTGTGGCAATGACATGTCATGTAGAGGAAAAGGGGTTCAACTACCGCAACATGTAACAGATGAATCGTTGATATCCTAATGCAGTAAAAGAGAGCAGGAGCAAGAGAGTGGGATTGTATTGGAATGAACAAAGGGAATTTGCTTGCCTAGCACTTTTGAAGATAGTATAGTTCTTCATCGGTGTCATCGATCACATCGTCGGAATGTCGTCTACTAAGAGGGGACAAACAACAGCAAACAAAGAAGAAACACAATCAATGCAATGCAACAATATGATGCATGATCATGACATGTCAATATGTTGTGTTTTCAGCTAATGCAACTAGCAACAGGTTAAATGGAGTTGATTTGAACCCCAGGTTCAAATTCAAACTCCAGATGTGATTTCTTAAATGCCATTTAATTGAATTGTCCTAAACAGTAGTCATAAGTGGTTCTACCATGCATGAAAAAGGTAGAGATGGATAGATTGGATTCTTCTGAATTCATATATAACTTATTTCATTCTGAGTTATAGATTAATTTCTATGAATTTTAGGAGTTTAAACCATTTTCTGGAATTTCTTGGATTATTTTAAAGCCAGAAAATGGTTAACCGCGTCAGCATTGCGTCAGGATGACGTCAGCAGGTCAACAGGGCCGTCCAAGTCAAACCTGACCAGTGGGGCCCACTGGTCTGTGAGTCAGTTAGTTAACTGAGTTAATTAGTGCTAAACTAATCCTAACAAAAATGTCAACAGGGCTTGGCCCACATGTCAGTGGCTACACTAATTAACTCAGTTAATTAATGCTAATTAATCTAACACTTAATTTAACAGGGCCCTGGCCCACACGTCAGTCAGCTAGGGGGGTCAAACTGTGGTCAAACCCGGGTCAACTCACTGGAGTTGACCCACGGCTCGTCGCCGGCAGAGCCAGAGACAACGGAGGGCGTCGGGTTTCACCCTCCAGCGACCAAAAGAGCGGCGGAGGGGCTCTGCGTGCTGCTGGAGAACGCGCACATCCAACGGGGCAAGTGGGAGCAGCTTAGGTGGCCGGAGCTCGCTGGAAACGAGCTCCTGGCAGCGGCCGTAGTTTGTCCAACAGCGGTGTGGGTGATGTGGGGCACGAGAGGAGTCATGGACGATCGTGTTCGACTCGCGGGAGTGCAGTGAGTGCGGCAGCGAGCTCGGAAGCATGCTTGCACGGTCGTAGCTGCAGTGGTGACATGACCGGCGGTGAGGAGCAATCGGCTCCGATGGCCACGGTGGTTAGAAGACGCGGACGAGCGTGGGGAGAGAGGGGAAAGGGGAGGGTGCTCACGGGGAATCCGGCAGAGGCAACGGCAAGGCCGGGGAGGGTGTGGAGCTCGCGAATCCACAGTGAGGTTGCCGGAGGCCAGAGGTTGAAGATGAGGTCGGGGACGATGCTGCAGGGCTTCCAACAGGGTGTGGCTCGGTGAGGGGGTCGAGGACGACATCGCGGAGCTCGTGGACCAGTCAGAGAAGAGAGGGGGGCCGGTGGTCACGGCAACGATGAGTGGCGGCTACAGCTGCGCTCAGGCATGACAGGGAGCAAGAGCAGAGGAGGGGGATGAGCTCGAGAGAGAGAGTGAGAGATGACCAGGGGGGTGCGCGGCGTCACGGGGGAGGTCCAGGGTGACGAGGGGGCAGCCAAGCAGGGTTGAGGTGGCCGCACGGTGTTGCACGTGCGTCAGGCACACACCCATCCTCCTGGTAAGGAGGAAGACGACTAGAGGAGGCCAATGGGCTGGGCCGCCAACTTGGGCAGCCAGGTGGGCTGCACAGGTAAGTCCCAGGTAATATTCTCTCTCTCTTTTATTTTTCTTTTCTATTTCTATGTATTTTGTTTTGATTTGATTTAAAACATCAAATCATTTTTTTAAAAGTTTTTGCAAATTGTTAGGTGAGCTCAGGAACTAGTACAAGGTCACATGCAACTTACAAAAATAATTGAACTTTATTTCTTATACAACAGAAATAAATCCAACTCAAATATGTCATTGATTTAATTCAAAGGCCCAAAATAAATATTCCTGTGATTCCAAAAATATTTGTATGAATTTTACCTCTTACAAATATTTTCACAGAATAACATGAACATTTTCTTGGACTCATTTGATGACATTTAAATGTTGATTATTTTGAAAAGGTTTTTGAGGCTTTGAAAATTCCTCAATTCAAATTTCATTTGAATTTAGACATGATGCTCGCATGGAAGCTAGCGTAGGTTAGACCAAAACTAGGGATGTGACAACCCTGTTCTGGCACCCTGCCGGAGGGGGGATCCATCACCGGTGGCCATCTTCATCATCCTGACGCTCTCCATGATGAGGAGGGAGGAGTTCACCCTCGGGGCTGAGGGTATGTACCAGTAGCTATGTGTTTGATCTCTCTCTCTCTCTCTCTCTCTCGTGTTCTTGATTGGGGACAATCTTGATGTACCGCGAGCTTTGCTATTATAGTTGGATATTATGATGTTTCTCCCCCTCTACCTTCTTGTGATGTATTGAGTTTTCCCATTGAAGTTATCTTATCGGATTGAGTATTAAGGATTTCAGAACCCTTGATATATGTCGTACATGTGCTTATCTGTGGTGACAATGGGATATTCACGTGATCCACTTGATGTATGTTTTGGCGATCTACTTGCATGTTCTGTGACCTTATGAACTTACGCATAGGGGTTGGCACACATTTTCATCTTGACTTTCTGGTAGAAACTTTGGGGCACTATTTAAAGTTCTTTGTGTTGGTTTGAATAGATGAATCTTAGATTGTGTGATGCATATTGTATAATCAAACCCGTGGATACTTGTGGTGACATTGGAGTTTTGGTTGATGTGTGTCTTAAGGTGTTATTTTACTACAAACTCTAGGGCTGTGATATTTATAGGAATGGCCCAATGGATTGATCGGAAAGAATAACTTTGAGGTGGTTTCGTACCCTACAATAATCTCTTAGTTTGTTCCGCTATTAGTGACTTTGGAGTGACTCTTTGTTGCATGTTGAGGGATTGTTATGTGATCTAATTATGTTATCATTGTTGAGAGAACTTGTACTAGTGAAAGTATGAGCCCAAGGCCTTGTTTCTTAGCATTGCAATACCGTTTTCGCTCACTTTTACCACCTGCTACCTTATTGTTTTTATATTTTCAGATTACAAAAACCTATATCTACCATGCATATTGCACTTGTATCACCATCTCTTCACCGAACTAGTGCACCTATACAATTTACCATTGTATTGGGTGTGTTGGGGACACAAGAGACTCTTTGTTATTTGGTTGTAGGGTTGCTTGAGAGAGACCATATTCATTCTACGCCTCCCACGGATTGATAATCCTTAGGTCATCCACTTGAGGGAAATTTGCTACTGTCGTATAAACCTCTACACTTGGAGGCCCAACAACATCTACAAGAAGAAGGTTGCGTAGTAGACATCAACTATGTGTAGGCTGCGGTCGTCCAGCTTCTTGAGCCCTGGGCGCGTCACCTTGGTGTGGGCGATGCACCCGAATGTGCGGAAGTAGCTCACCGCCGGCTTCTCGCCATGCCAGGCCTCGTACGGCGTCATGCCGCACACCGCTTTCGTTGGCGTGCAGTTCATTAGATGGACAACAGTGGTCACCGCCTCCCCCAAAACTCGTTCGGCACGCCCTTTGACTTCAGGAGGAATTGTTCCGTTCCAATGATGGATTGGTTCCGGCGCTCTACGACGCCGTTTTGCTGCGGCGAGTACAGGGCCGTGAGCTGCCGACGCACACTGTCGTCAGTGCAGTATTCCCCAAACTCAGTTGAGGTGAACTTGCCGCCCGTGTCGGTCCGCAGTGCACACAACCTGACGGAGGTCTGCACCTCAACGCCGGCTTGCAGCTGATATGTCTCCAACATATCTATAATTTTTGATTGTTCCATGCTGTTATATTATCATTCTTGGATGTTTTACAATCATTTTATCGCAACTTTATATCATTTTTTGGGACTAACCTATTGACATAGTGCCCAGTGCCAGTTGCTATTTTTGCTTGTTTTTTACTTTGCAGAAAATCAATACCAAACGGAGTCCAAATGCAGCGAAACCTTTTGGTGATTTTTTCTGGACCAAAAGACACCTGTTGGGCTAAAGAAGTACCAGAGAGGGGCTCCGAGGGGAGCACAACCCACCTGGGCACGCCTGGGGGCCTAGGGACACCCTGGTGGGTTGTCCCACCTCGACGGCCTATCGCACCGCCTCTTTGCTCTATAAATACCGCAATATTCCAGAAACCCTAGGGGAGTCGACGAAAAACAATTCCAGCCACCGCAAGTTCCAGCAACCACAGATCCAATCTAGACACCATCACGGAGGGGTTCATCATCCTCATTGCATTACTAGGGAAAATCCTTGTACAGAGCATCTTGGCAGTAGCGCTAGACAAAACAGGGCGCTGCTGCTACTTAGTAGCAGCTTGTTTAAATAAACCGCGCTAGTGCTACTTCTTTAGCAGTAGCGCGTTTTGGGAAAACACGCTGCTGCTATGTTTGTACCGAGCACAGATGGCTAGCCCCACTTAGCAATAGCGTGTATCCGTAACCAGCACTACTCCTACGTCTCGTAGCAGTAGCGCGTATCTTGGAAACATGCTACTACTTACTTACCTTATCCTGGAGCGGTTAACCCTCTCACTCACTCTCCCTCTCACTCGCTCTCGCCCGCGCCGAACCCGTCGTCCGCCGCAGCCGCGCTCCTCCTCCATCGAGTTACTCCCTCCTCCCCTCCCTCCTCCCCCTCCTCCTCCGGCCGCCCTCCTCCCACCGCCCCTCCCTCCTCCTCCTCCGGCCTCCCCCTCCCTCGTCCTCCTCCGGCCGCCCCCTCCCCCTCCACCCCGCCTCCTCCCTCCTTCTCCGACCGCCCCTCCCCCTCCTCCGACCGCCCCTGTCCCTCCCTCCTCCGATCCCACTTGCCTCCTCCCCCTCCTCCTCTCTCCTTCCCTCCTCCCTTCCCCTCCTCCCTCCATCTCTTTAATTTTTCTGTTTTTTACTATTGTATAATGTAGTTTTTTTTACTGTTTTTAGTAAGTGTTTAAAATAATTAGTAAGTAAATTAATAAAACTAGTTGAACTAGTTTATTTTTAGTAAGAACTAGTTGAATTAATAGAACTAATGTATTTTTAGTAAGAAAATTAATATAACTAGTTGAACTAGTTTATTTTTAGAAAGAACTAGTTTATTTTTATTTATAGTAAGTTTATTTTTAGTAAAAACTAGTTGAATTAATAGAACTAGTTGAACATGTCACATTTGTTGTTATTTTTTTAGTTTAAGCAATTATTCCCGCATCGAGGTCGACGATGCCTATCCCGCATACTCGTCGTCGATACCCGTCGTTCGCTAGGGTTTTAGTTGTATTAGTGATGTTATATGTATGATACTATTCAGGATGTATTAGTGATAACTTATATGGTTTTTGTTTTTGCAGAAATCAAGGAGCCCCTCCAACATCCCCGCTGTCGTCCCCATCACCGACCCCCTCCGGCCTCGAGGTGAGACCAGCCAAATCTCAATGTCAATATGAGTCCTATAAGATATGATGTAGATAAAAACATGTATATCTTGTGTTGCTCAAATAGGATATGTGGTAGCCCAAGTGGCCGGTCATGTTTGCATGTTACACCTCCGAGTGGCCTATGTTTTGCCGGAGTGTTGATTAATTTCCGTTTAGGAAAATTTCAGGCGCTCGATATGTCCTGTTTTAGCAAAGGTCATGCCGGAATTTTCCGTGAATTTTGGCATGACTTGTGCTAGAATATGTAGGAAATATCGAGTGGCATGGATTTTCTAGAAAGATAATTAAACGATATTTCGGGTTGACTTTAAGTCTGTCGAGGCCGAAGAATCCCTACTGTTGTCGTGGGGGTCGTTTCTCCTTCTTCTCCGGGTCCTAGACCTTTGTTATGCACTAGGGGGAGGAGGAGTAACGACCATCATCGATGGTCGCAAATGTCAGAGAGGAATCAATGAGGGAGAGTCTCCACCATATATGAGAGGATGAAGAATCCCGACTATTGTCGTGGGGGTAGCTTCTCCTTCGTTCCCGTGTGCTAGACAATTTGGTGTAATTTACTCGGGAACGAAAGGAGGAGCTACCATCACTGATGGTCGAATATATACACCACGTGAGCTAAGAGTTTTCAAGAAAAGACTCAAAAGACCGATAGTCAACCCGTGATGAATAATAATGATCTAATTTAGTTTTTGTAGTACATATATTTAACTGTACAAGTTTAATCTTTGAATTATGAACATAGGAAATGTCGTTGGACGAAGAAGGTCTCGAGGAGTGCTCCTGGTGCGGCGACAACCGGGGTTTCTGCAACAGGCCTCACCTGGACGAAGGTCGACGGTTCATCATTAAGCTCGAGGAGGCCTTCGATTGTGATACGGTAAGCTACGACGCAAAGCGTTTTTTCCGTAATTAAGCTTGACTTCTACTACTTCAACATCTAATTTTCGTCTTTTACAATTCGACTAGCTTATCCCATGTCATGCAAGACACTATGTCTTAGAGAGGATGGGTTTTGAAGATCATGAGAGGAATGAAACAAAGAAAATGAACCTACGGACCCATTATGGCATGGATCATGAGAGGTAAATCTATACAATTCTGAGAGCGTATCCCATTTTGGTTGCCCGGGTTGGGAACCACTTTGCAAGATGTATGATTTTCAAGAGGGTATGTTTGTCACCATGAATCTTGGTGATCCTGACATCAACCAAGACAATTTGGACATTTGGGTCCTTGTTGATATGCTTCCAATTCTACCGCAATGTGAGTTTCTCAAACATAGTTATTAAGTAATTTATATTGTTTATTTTAAAATAGTTGACAGCTTATTTCCATTGATATCTTATTTTCATTCTTCAAAGAATGTGCGGAAGATGATAGACATAACCTACTACACCGACGGCCCTGAGTTAACTTAGCAGGAGAAAAATCATCTAGTCGCATATTGTATTGAAATTGAGAATTATATTGCCTTTTATCGAACTCCTCCAAATTATGCTCAATACGTGCCACTAGTGCATGCGTTGAACCACAATAACTTCCATGGAGATGCCCTGGTAATATTTTTTACTATTACGACATCCGTGCATCTTTTGCATACTTCTAAAACTAAACTACATTGCTAACTACGAAGTTATTACTATGTTTTTCAATAGAAAATCCTGAAGGATTATGTGCCGCATTTGATGTATCAGAATGGTCTCCTTGATGATTTGAACATACAGCCAGGTCGTCTTACGAATCTCACCTGTCCATACCGGATTTCTAAAACCAATGAGCACATGATAATCAAAGAATGGAAAAAATGTATGGACAGTCGTAAGGAGGTTCTTGGAAGCAACATTGTGTGAAAGGCAAGAATTGGAGACAGGATAATCTCCATTTTCCATAATGGATAGTCAGGGGCTATCTTGTTTTATGCTATTTTACCTAAGATAATATAGTAGGTCCTAAGAGAATGTAGTAGGTCCTATGAGGTACAATGTGTTTATGAGAGTTGATGATGAGGAGTAGTTGTGATTATGACTAGTGACCAACTTGTATGTGATGTCTCATTGATGAAAACGATGATCATGAGGAGGTGTTATATGACAAGAATGTATTATGATGATAAGTTGTTAATGATATGATGATGATGATGATGATGATGATATTTATTATATCATTGGGTGAAAGAAATGCGGATTAGTTTCAAGTGTATGTCCATCCACTTGAAACTAGTCAACAGTTTGTTCTCCTAGTGATGTAATAACTCATGATGATGTAAAAACAATCTCTAAATTGATGCGGTATGAAAACTTGTGTAAAGGTGTATGAATACAACACTAAATAAAAAATAAATACAGAATAATAGTAGTAGCGCGTGCTCGGAGAAGCGCTACTACTAATTACCAGTAGCGCTCATTGTAGAAAGCGCTACTACTAAGTCGATATAGCAGTAGCGTGGTCCAACCCACGCTACTGCTAACCTTTAGCTGTAGCGCCTTACAAGTAGCGTGGTTCCCCGCGCTACTAATAGGCATTAAACACATGCTATTGCTAGGGTTTTCCCTAGTACTGTTGCTGCCTCTCAGATGATGCATGAGTAGTTCATTGTAGACCTACGGGTCCGTAGTTAGTATCTAGATGGATTCCTCTCTCTCTCTTTTTTGGATTCTCAACATAATGGTCTCTTGGAGATGAATTTGATGTAATTGTTATTGCGGTGTGTTTGTTGGGATCCGATGAACTTTGAGTTTATGATCAGATCTATGTTTTTATCCATGGAAGTTATTTGAGTCTTTTGATCTCTTATATGCATGATTAGTTATAGCCTCGTGTTTCTTCTTCAAATCTTTGGTTTAGTTAGGCCGACTAGATCGTTTTTTCTTTCCATGAGAAGAGGTGCCTTGTGATGGGTTCGACCTTACAGTGCTCAGAAAGGGAAATGACACATATGTATCATTGCTATTAAGTATAACAAGATGGGGTCTATTATTCCTACATGAATAGATCTTGTCTACATCATGTCATCGTTCTTATTGCATTACTCCATTTCTCCATGAACTAAATACACGAGATGCATGCTGGATAGCGGTCGATGTGGGGAGTAATAGTAGTAGATGCAGGCAGGAGTCGGTCTACTAATCTTGGACGTGATTCCTATATAATGATCATTGCCTGGATATCATCAGAATTATTTGAAGTTCTATCAATTGCCCTACAGTAATCTGTTTACCAACCGTTTGCTATTTTTCTTGAGAGAAGCCACTAGTGAAACCTACGGCCCCCGGGTCTCTTCTTTATCATATTTGCCTTCGAAATTCATTTTTATTCGCTTTTATTTTCAGATCTATATTTCCAAAAACCCAAAAATACTTTGCCTCACTTTATTTTATTCGCGTTTTATCAAGATCTATTTATCCAATCTATCACAAATTTTATCCCGTCAACGTGACAATTTCTGGCACCGTTACTAGAAAGGGATTGACAACTGGTTAGCGAGCTCCTGCGGATCCCACTGATAAATAGACTCCCGATATGGATCAAGAGGTGGCTCTGGCTCAGGCTATGGGGCTCATGTCAGCTCCCATTATGCATAAATGTCATAGGGCATGATGTGGTATGTGCCTGAATGTATGTTAAACAAAGATGGTGCAGGCAAGGTAATAGTCTCACAAGTAGTTTTACTAAATACGAAGTGATACTTAAGTCTCTTCTTCTTATCTTTAACAATAAAATCATGTGCTAAGAAAATAGTAGGCAACACCTTTTCCTCTTTCTCGTAATGCCTAATAGGTATCTCAAATTGTTTAGCAAGGCATGAAGCGAAGATACCTCCAAAAATGGGGCCCTCTGAACGGTTCAGACTCAACCGTTTATCAACTATAGCGCCTATACTGAAAGTTCTATCACGAAGTAAGGCATGGTGCAAGATAGCAAGGTCAGGAGCATTGAGGCCCCCACTGTTCCCGCGATCAATTAAACATCTACTAGCAAATATTGCATAGTAACATAGAACAGGAAAATGTACGCTAGTAATCCTTGCATTTGACACTTTTCTCGTTTCCATACGACAATTTTATCAATAAGTTCATCCACATAACTAGGATGTGGTTCCTCGATGCTGCCCTCAAAGGGCAACTTGCAAATCATACAAAAATCATAGAGTGACATCTCCTTAAACTCATCATATAAATAAAAGTCCACTGAAGGTGGTGATCTCCTAGCATGGAAATGAAAGTTTTGCACGAAAATATTAGTGAGTAGGAGATACTGTTCACACTAGTCATGGATGAAGTCGGTGATGCCTGCATTCTCAGCCAAATAATAAAAGTCATCATGAATTCCAGCGGCCCTCAAGAATGCATCACACGGCCGAATCTCCATGGTGCGAGGAAGATTGTACCTGGGCTTTTTATTCTCTTCATTCTGCTTTTACTTCGATCTTCGGCTCAAGGAGCCTCTAAAAAATCTCTTCAACATTTTCTTGCTCTGAAAAATTTCTGAAAGTTTTAGTGACTCAAAATATAAGTGAAGCAAACTCAATAAGATTGATAGAAACTACACGCACAAGTGCCTATAGGCTATATCATGCATTAAAACTACTTTGGACCATATAAATTTGACATGCAAGCTCAAGAACAGGGTCACCTTAGCAACAAAGATTTGCAATAAATAAAGCACTAGAACAAAAACTAATTGGACCATTGGAGGAGTCACATACTGAAGAACAATCCTCCAAAGCAGTTTTGTGAATGGAGCTTTGAGCAAGGAGATCGAAAACGGCCGCAAAACGAGCAAGAACACGAGTTTGAGCTACGAGATGATTTTTTCTGGTGGAAGACGAAGTGTGTAGGTGCTGGAAAAAGTGGAGGGGGCCATGTGGGGCCCACGAGGTAGGGGCACGCCTAGGGGGGGGGGGATAGGGCGCGCCCTCCACCCTCGTGAGAAAATGGTGGGTCCCCTTGGTGTGTTCTAAGTGCGAGAAATTCTCAAATATTCTACAAAAAATCATACTCAATTTTCAAGGCATTTGGAGAACTTTTATTTTTGGGGTATTTTTTATTGCAAGGATAATTCATAAAATAGACAGAAAATACTTTTTTTACTTTATTTAAACTAAATAATAGAAAGTAGAAGGAGGGTACAAAAGGTTGTGCTTTCTAACTTCATCCATCTCATGCTCATCAAAAGGAATCCACTAACAAGGTTGATCAATTCTTGTTAACAAACTTCTTTCAAATAACATGAAACCGGAGAATTTTCGAATAACACTAAGTTACCTCAACAGGGATATGCATGTCCCCTACAATAAGAATATCATATTTCTTTTTGACAGTAGGAAGAGGGAATTCAAAACCTCCAATAGTAATAGTTGAAAATTTTCCAATAGAATTGATACTATGAACTTGAGGTTGTTTCTCCAAAAAGTGTACCGTATGCTTATTACCATTAACATGAAAAGTGACATTTCCTTTGTTGCAATCAATAACAGCCCCTGCAGTATTCAAAAAGGGTCTACCAAGGATGATCGACATACTGTCGTCCTCGGGAATATCAAGAATAACAAAGTCTGTTAAAATACTAACGTTTGCAACCACAACAGGCACATCGTCACAAATACTGATGGGTATAGCAGTTGATTTATCGGCCATTTGCAAAGAGATTTCAGTAGGGTCAACTTATTCAAATCAAGTCTACTATACAAAGAGAAAGGCAGAACACTAACACCGGCTCCAAGATCACATAAAGCAGTTTTAACATAATTTCTTTTAATGGAGCATGGTATAGTTGGTACTCCTGGATCTCCTAGTTTCTTTGGTATTCCACCCTTAAAAGTATAATTAGCAAGCATGGTGGAAATTTCAGCTTCTGGATCTTTCTTTTGTTTGTAACAATATCTTTCATATACTTGGCATGGGGATTCATTTTAAACATATCTGTTAAACACATACGCAAAAAGATAGGTCTAATCATTTCAGCAAATCGCTCAAAGTTCTCATCATCCTTTTTCTTGGATGGTTTAGGAGGAAAAGCCATGGGGTTTTGAACCCATGGTTCTCTTTCTTTACCGTGCTTCCTAGCAACGGAGTCTCTCTTATCATAACGTTGATTCTTTGATTATGGGTTATCAAGATCAACAACAGGTTCAATATCTACATCATTGTTATACTAGGTTGAGCATCAACATGAACATCATCATTAACATTATCACTAGGTTCATGTTCATTACCAGATTGTGTTTCAGCATCAGAAATCAAAATATCATTGGGATCCTCAGTTGTGTCTATAACAGGTTCACTAGAAACATGCAAAGTTCTATCCTTATTCTTTTTCTTTTTCTTAGAAGGACTACGTGCATAAACATTAGTTCTCTGAGAATCTTGCTCAACTCTCTTAGGATGGCCCTCAGGATACAAAGGTTCCTGGGTCATTTTACCACCTCTAGTCATAACTCTAATAGCATTATCATTGTTCTTATTATTTAATTCATTGAGCAGATCATCGTGTGCCTTAAGTACTTGTTCTACTTGAGTGGTAACCATGGATGCATGTTTACTAATAAGCTTAAGATCACCTTTAACTATAGACATATAATCACACAAGTGTTCAACCATATAAGCATTGCATTTCAATTATCTACCAAAAATAAACATTGAAGTCTTCTTGTTTAACAATAAATCATCAAACTCATCCAAGCGTTGACTAGCAAAGTTAGTAGATGGATTTCACACTTATCAAATCTATAGAGAGAATTTACCTTTACTACCTGTGCCGGGTTATCAAGGGCATGTATCTCTTCAATAGGCGGTAAATTCTTAACATCTTCAGCTTTAGTATCTTTTTCTTTCATAAATTTCTTTGCCTCTTGCATATCCTCAGGATTGAGAAATAGAATACCAATTTTCTTCGGAGTTGGCTTAGGAGTTGTTCAGGAAGTTATCATTACTCAATATATTATTCAATAGCAATTCAGCTTGCTCAATAGTTATTTCCCTGAAAACACAACGAACACAACTATTCAGGTGGTCTCTGGAAGCATCGTTACTCCATTATAAAAGATATCAAGTATTTCATTTTTCTTGAGAGGATGATCAGGCAAAGCATTCAGTAATCAGAGAAGCCTGCCCCAAGCTTTTGGGAGACTCTCTTCTTCAATTTGCACAAAATTAAATACTTCCCTTAAGGCAACTTGTTTCTTATGAGGGGGAAATATTTTGCAGAGAAGTAATAAATGATATCCTGGGGACTACGCACACAACCAGGAGCAAGGAAATTAAACCATATTTTAGTATCACCCTTTAACAAGAAAGGAAACAATTTAACGATATAATAATAGCAAAAAATTTCCTGATGAGTAAATAGGGTGGCTATATCATTCAATTTAGTAAGATGTGCCACAACAGTTTCAGATTCATAACCATGGAAAGGACGAGATTCAACCAAAGTAACTAACTCATGATCGACCGGGAATTCATAATCCTTATCAGTAACACAAATAGGTGAAGTAGCAAAAGCAGGGTCATATTGCATTCTAGCATTCAAAGACTTTTCTTTCAGCTTAGCAAACAGTTTCTCGAGATCATATCTATCATTGCAAGCAAGAAAGTCTCTAGCTGTTTCTTCATCCATAACATAACCCTTAGACACAACAGACAATACATATCTAGGGGGAGTGAGGGAGTCCTGGATTAGGGGGTGTCCGGATGGCCGGACTATGACCTTTGGCCGGACTCCCGGACTATGAAGATACAAGATTGAAGACTTCGTCCCGTGTCCGGATAGGGACTTTTCTTGGCGTGGAAGGCAAGCTTGGCGATACGGATATGTAGATCTCCTCCCATTGTAACCGACTCTGTGTAACCCTAGCCCTCTCCGGTGTCTATATAAACTGGAGAGGTTTAGTCTGTAGGACGAACAACAATCATACCATGGGCTAGCTTCTAGGGTTTAGCCTCTCTGATCTCGTGGTAGATCAACTCTTGTAACACCCATACCATCAATATCAATCAAGCAGGAGTAGGGTTTTACCTCCACCGAGAGGGCCCGAACCTGGGTAAAAACATCATGTCCCCTGTCTCCTGTTACCATCGCCTAGACACACAGTCCGGGACCCCCTACCCGAGATCCGCCGGTTTTGACACCGACATTGGTGCTTTCATTGAGAGTTTCATTGTGTCGTCGCCTTTAGGCCCGATGGCTTCTTCGATCGTCAACCACGACGCGGTCCAGGGCGAGACTTTTCTCCCCGGACAGATCTTCATATTCAGCGGCTTTGCGCTGTGGGCCAACTCGTTTGGCCATCTGGAGCAGATCGAAAGCTACGCAGCTGGCCATCAGGTCAGATTTGGAAGCTTAAACTACACGGCCGACATTCGCGGCGACTTGACCTTCGACGGATTCGAGCCACGTTCGAGAGCGCTGCACTGTCCCGATGGGCATGATCTAGCTTTGCCGCCGGACAGCGCCCGGAGTGCCGCTCAGGATTCCGCTCCGACCGTGCTAACCAGGGACGGACGGTTGGACGCCGCCCCAGGAGCCGTGATCACTACGGCGATAGAGCCGGATACCAGCCAAGTCCTTTGCAAGGCCCGTGACTCCAAGATACCGGACTCCGCTCCGGACTTCGAATCTTCCGCACCTCTTCTGAGCGAACCCGATTGGGCTCCGATCATGGAGTTCACCGCCGTGGACGTCTTTCAGCACTCGCCCTTTGGCGATATCCTGAACTCTTTAAAGTCTCTCTCTTTGTTAGGAGAGCACTGGCCGGACTATGGTCAGCAGGGTTGGGATACGGAGGACAAAGAAATTCGAAACCCACCCACCACCCACTTTGTAGCCACTGTCGACGATTTAACCGACATGCTCGACTTTGACTTTGAAGACATCGATGGTATGGACGCCGATGAAGGAGACGACCAAGAACCAGCACCTATAGGGAACTGGAAAGACACCTCGTCATATGACATATACATGGTGGATACCCCCAAAGCAGGGGATGGCGAGGAACAAACGGAGGATGACCCCTCCAAGAAGCAACCCAAGCGCCGACGTCAGCGGCGCCGCTCTAAATCCTGCCAAAGCAAGAACGGTGAATCCGGCACTGGAGATAACAACACGCCGGACAGTGCCGAAGATAACCCCCTCCAACGGGATTCAGTGCAGGAGGACGAAGGAGCCAGCCCTCAGGAGAGAGCGGCCGACAGAGAGGTTGAGGACGACAACTATATGCCTCCCTCCGAAGACGATGCAAGCCTCGACGACGACGAATTTGTCATGCTAGAGGATCCCGTCGAACAAGAGCAAACGTAGGCTTATGGCCCCAACATGCAGCCTCAAGAAAAAACAGCAGCAGCTTAGAGCTGACCAAGACTTGCTAGCCGACAGATGGACCGAAGTCCTAGCGGCCGAAGAGTATAAACTCGAGTGCCCCTCCAAGAGCTACCCAAAGCGCAGGCTGCTACCCCAACTTGAGGAGGAAGCAACTAAACCTACATTACCAGCGTACAATGCGCCCGATCGCCCACCCCGTGGCCGCGATAGAGAGACCTTCGGGCCCTCGACCCAAGACGCACCCCGGCACCGCTCAAAACATAACAGAGTACAGGGAGATGCAACAGACCTGCGAGATATACTGGAGGACAAGACAAGGCAAACAAGATCGATCTACGGATCGCGTGGGCGCCCCACATCACGTGATGATAACCATCACACCGCATATGATAAATACGGCTAGGCCGAATACAACAGGCCAAGCTCATCCGAGTTGCGCCGTGATATAGCCCAGTACAGGGGCGCCGCACACCCACTATGCTTCACACATGAAGTAATGGATCCTCAAATCCCCGAGGGTTTCAAGCCCGTAAACATTGAATCATATGACGGCACAACTGATCCCGCGGTATGGATCGAGGATTACCTCCTTCATATCCACATGGCCCACGGTGATGATCTACACGCCATCAAATACCTCCTGCTCAAGCTTAAAGGACGAGCTCGACATTGGCTTAACAGCCTGCCAGCAGAGTCAATTAGTTGCTGGGAGGACCTGGAATCCGCATTCCTCGACAACTTCCAGGGCACTTACGTGCGACCACCAGACGCCGATGACCTAAGCCACATAATCCAGCAGCCAGAGGAATCGGCCAGGCAATTCTGGACACGGTTCCTAACCAAGAAAAATCAAATAGTCGACTGTCCGGACGCCGAGGCCCTTGCCGCCTTCAGGCACAACATCCGAGACGAATGGCTTGCCTGGCACCTAGGACAGGAAAAGCCGAAATCTATGGCAGCCCTCACGACACTCATGACCTGCTTCTGCGCGGGCGAAGACAGCTGGCTAGCTCGTAGCAATAACATAACCAAAAGCCCTGGTAATTCGGATACCAAGGACAACAATGGCAGGTCACGTCGCAACAAACACAAGCGCCGCATTAACGGCGACACTACTGAGGATACGGCAGTCAATGCCGGATTCAGAGGCTCTAAACCCGGTCAGCGGAAGAAGCCATTCAAAAGAAACCCTCCGGGCCCATCCAACTTAGACCGGATCCTCGATCGCTTGTGCCAGATACATGGTACCCTCGAACAACCAGCCAACCACACCAACAGGGACTGTTGGGTGTTCAAGCAGGCAGGCAAGTTAAGTGCCGAAACCAGAGACAAGGGGCTGCGTAGCGATGACGAGGAGGAGCCCCGGCCGCCGAACAACAGAGGACAGAAGGGCTTCCCCCCGCAAGTGCAGACGGTGAACATGATATACGCGACCCACATCCCCAAAAGGGAGCGGAAGCGTGCCCTCAAGGACGTCTATGCGTTGGAGCCAGTCGCCCCAAAGTTCAACCCATGGTCCTCCTGCTCGATCACCTTTGATCGACGGGACCACCCCACTAGCATCCGTCACGGCGGATTCGCCGCATTGGTCCTAGACCCAATCATTGACGGATTTCACCTCACTAGAGTCCTCATGGACGGCGGCAACAGCCTGAACTTGCTTTATCAGGATACAATGCGTAAAATGGGTATAGACCCCTCACGGATTAAACCCACAAAGACAACATTTAAAGGCGTCATACCAGGTGTAGAAGCCAGCTGTACAGGCTTGGTTACACTCGAAGTGGTCTTCGGATCCCCGGATAATTTCCGAAGCGAAGAGTTAATCTTCAACATAGTCCCATTCCGCAGTGGCTATCACGCCCTGCTCGGACGAACCGCATTTGCAAAATTCAATGCGGTGCCGCACTACGCATATCTCAAGTTCAAGATGCCAGGTCCTCGCGGAGTTATTACGGTAAATGGAAACACTGAACGCTCTCTCCGAACGGAGGAGCACACAGCGGCCCTGGCGGCGGAAGTACAGAGCAGCCTCTCAAGGCATCTCCCCAATCCGGGTGTTAAACGTCCGGACAACGTCAAGCGCGCCCGAAGCAACATCCAACAAAGCCGGCTGGCACGTTCCGAGCAAGCATAGAAGTGCGGCCCCAACCCCTGCCCTCGCCAGACGGTGACATTGGTACCACGCATACATAATTACGCTTTGAAAATACCATGGGTATAAGGGGAGGGGCACAACTACGGCACGCCCAGAATGTGGCTCAACCGCACTTAGGGGCTCCCTATTCCGCCATTTTCTTTTCTTTTCGTATACTTTCAGGACCCAACTATTCAGAAGTCCTGTCCGGCAATAAACTTGCCGAACACACGATGCAACAGCCAGGGCGCGAACAAGCTGCGTCATATGTCCAGGTGGTCTCTGTAACGAGCTAAATACCCGTTTTGCTTAAATTCATGCAGCTTGCCCCTGGAGGGGGACATGTCAAATAATCCCATCCCTTGCGTATCGCACTATTTGTATCATTCTCCTTTCATAGCAGCTCTTTTTTAATAAACAATAAATAGCTCTTATCTATTATTGTATTCATCTGTTTTTATACAAATATGTTCAGTCATGACATTATGCAACCGTACACTTTGGTACGACCAATACACCAGGGGCTTAAGCACCCCATAACATGGTGTGAGAAGACCGCACACTCTCATGAGTGCGGCACCCCAAACTTATAGCACTATATGCATCAGCTCCGAATAATGTCTTTGGTCAATAGTTGGGTTTGCCCGGCTCCCATGTTTTGGTACCTTATGTTCCGCAATGTTGGCTAAGGTAGCGTTGGGAGAACTACTGCGATTGTGCCCCAGTTGAGCTGGGTTAACACCTCAGTAGAGAAAGCTAAAACTGACCGTCATGATAGTGCGAGAGACCGGTCGCTGTTTGTGAGGGTTTTTTCGAGTCCTTAAAGACTTATGCCGCTTAGAGCGAGGAACCGGACTTATCCGGCCTAGGCGTGGATAGCGCCCCGAACTCGGTCTTCCGAATACTAGGGGCTTTGCCGAAATTTAAAATTATAGAATTCTATGGCTAAGTGAGAGCGATAAAGCATCATAAGTCCGACGACCTGGTTCGTTGTGCTAAGCGCCTCCCTAGATGGACCCACGAATGGGAACAAGAGCGCTCAGGTTTATCCCGAACACCCCAGCACTCGTGGCATGGGGGTCAAAGCCGACGACTTGCATCTCTCAGATTTGATAAACGGCCGCACAGAAGGTAATATTTTAAATTAATATTTTAACGCATATGAACAAAGTTTTTAGTGTACGGGATAACAGATGCGAGACTACTCAAAAATGACATCTTTAGTGCACTTATCCGCTATACGGCGAGCACCCTTCAGGACGCCCTAATAATACATCTCGGGCGTGCGATACTCGTTGCCCAGCGGTGGCGCGTCCGTCAAAAGCTTCTCAGCGTCCAGCTTGCCCCAGTGCACTTTAGCACGGGCAAGAGCCCGACGGGCACCTTTGATACAGACGGAGTGCTTGAAAACTTCAATCCACGGACACGCATCCACCAGCCGCCGCACCAGACCTAAGTAGCTCCCAGGCATGGCTTCTCCAGGCCACAGCCGAGCTATGAGGCCCTTCATGGCCTGTTCGGCCACCTTGTGGAGCTCGACCAGCTGCTTCAGCTGGTCGCTCAGGGGCACCGGATGTTCGGCCTCAGCATACTAAGACCATAACACCTTTTCTGTCGAGCTCCCCTCTTCGGCTCGGTAGTATGCGGCGGCATCAGACACACTATGGGGCAGATCGGTGAACGCTCCTGGAGAGCTCCGTATCCGGGTAAGTAACAGATAATTTACTGTTATATTCTTGCTTTGCATAAAGAATGCCTTACCCGCCGCTATCTTCTTCATCGCCTTGATCTCCTGGAGGGCCTTCTGGGCTTCGGCCTTAGCGGTTTTGGCACTCTCAAGAACCAAGGCGAGCTCGGACTCTCGAGTCTTCGAGTCGCGCTCCAAACTCTCGTGTTTTTCCACGAGAGCCTGGAGCTCTTGCCGCATCTCCGCCACCCGCTCCTCCTGCTTCTCGCACTCAGTGCGCTCCAGGGCCTCACTGTTTTCGGCCTTGGAGACCGCCTCCTTCAGGGCCGCCACCTCGGCCGTGGCCCCTGCAACATTTAAGTTGGTCCTGTCATTATTTGCAACCAAGTATTTTTATATACATTTACATACGGTATTACATACCCTCCTTGTCCTCGAGCTGCTTCTTGGCACGGCCGAGCTTGCTCTCGGACCGCTCGAGGCTTCCCTTCAATGCATTGACCTCTGCAGTCAGTGCGGCAGAGGTCAGCAGTGCAACCTGCATTCCCATAGCGACATATTTTTATTAGACTCCTGCATATATCTTTTTAGATCCTCAGCTCGGCTTTTCTTTTCCGAACACCGAATCGAGCATCAGGGGCTACTGTCTATGCGGTAACATTTTTATATGTTTTAAATACATACCTCAAAGCCTGTTAACAAACTTGTGCAGGCTTTTGTCAGCCCGCTCTTGGCGGACTGAACCTTTTGAATCACCGCACTCATAACAGTGCGGTGTTCCTCATCGATGGAGGCACCGTTAAGCGCCTCCAGCAAATTGTCTGGCGCCTCCGGGTGGAGGGAGATCGCCGGTGGCGTAGGCTCTCCCTTCTTATGAAGGCGCCGCCTGTCGGACTCTGGAACCATTGGTGGTTCCGGAGTAGTGTCCGGCCCTGGGCCGGACTTAGATCCCTCCGGGGCTTTGCCCCCTTTGGGCATGGAGTCCGGGAGGTCGCCTTGGGGCGCCTCCAGGACTACCTCCTCCTAGTTCGGTCCCTTTTGGGACTCCGCCTCGGCGTCGTCCGCAGGGAGCGGGAAGGAAGCCGTCGGAAGTGAAGCGTTATTCACATCCGACGAATTCAGAGAGCCACTCGACGAATCGCCAAGCTGAACTCTGGGTGGACTGCATAATTAAAATTGGGCATCAGAAGCTATCAAATGATAGAGGGGCGCCATGAGTCATTCGGGTAGCCGGACACTTACGATTTTGCCAGGGGCTTGACCCTGGATGGCCATTCGTCCCTGCCGTCTTCGGCATCAGAGGCGTAGTCCGACAGAAGGGTCTTCCCCTTCTTGGCCTCCTTGGCCTCCCTAGTTGGGGCAGCCTTCCTTTTCTTTCCTCCTCCCGTTGGAGGGGGAGAGGCTTCTTCTTCTTCCTCCTCCTCGTCTTCCGAGGCGGAGGGTGGGCCAGGGTCATCAGGCGATGAATCCGACACCACCAGGCGCCTGGAGCTCTTTCGAGTCCCCGTGGCCTTCTTCTTGGCCTTCTTCTCCGGCACCACGTGAGGTGCCGGAACCAGCAGCTTTGTTAAACGAGCGTCCGCTGGGTCTTCGGGTAAAGGAGCCGGATAGCTGATCAGTCCGGTCCTCTCCTGCCAGTCCTGGCAAGGGGATAGGGGTTTAGATCCCACATAAATCAAATCTATGGAAAACAGATACCCCGTAATGGGAAAATCAGCTCACCACGCTGGCTTGGCGCTTGGCGCAGAATCCGCGATCCTCGGTGAAGGGAGGCAGGACCTCGGAGCTCTTGAATAGCACCTTCCATGCATCTTCGTGCTTTGTGTCGAAGAGCCGGGACAGAGTCTAGTGCTGGGCCGGGTCGAACTCCCACAAGTTGAAAGCCCGTCGTTGACACGGGAGAATCCGGCGGAAGAGCATGACCTAGACTACGGTGACAAGTTTAACCTTCCTGCTAATCAAGTCTTTGATGCAGGTTTGAAGTGTGGTCACTTCTGCCGAATTGCCCCACAACAGGCCCGTCTCTTTCCAAGACGTGAGCCGTGTGGGAATGCCAGATTGGAATTCGGGGGCCGCTGCCCATTCAGGGTCACATGGCTCGGTGATGTAGAACCACCCCGATTGCCACCCTTTGATGGTCTCTACGAAGGCGCCCTCAAGCCATGTGACATTGGGCATCTTGCCCACCATGGCGCCTCCGCACTCCGCTTGGCGTCCGCCCACGACCTTCGGCTTGACGCTGAAGATCTTCAGCCATAGGCCAAAGTGGGGCTCGATGCGGAGGAAGGCCTCACACACGACGATAAACACCGAGATGTTGAGGATGAAGTTAGGGGCCAGATCGTGGAAGTCCAGGCCGTAATAGAACATGAGCCCCCGGATGAATGGGTGAAGAGGAAAGCCCAGTCCGCGGAGGAAATGGGGAAGAAATACGACCCTCTCATGGGGCCCAGGGGTGGGGATGAGCTGCCCCTCATCTGGAAGCCGGTGTGCAATGTCGTTGTGCAGGTATCCGGCTTTCCGCAACCTTTTGATATGCCCCTCCGTGACGGAGGAGGCCATCCACTTTCCTCCCGCTCCGGACATGGTTGGAGTAGGTTGAGGCGAGATGTGCAGGCTTGGGCGTTGGAGCTCGAGTGCGCAAGGACGAATAAGCAAAGGAGGAAGAAGGCGTGAATGGAAAGGGTAGATGCTTATCCCCTTATATGGGTGGCCAAAACTACGAGCCCTCACCGGCCTAATAAAACTTGCTTATCTCCCAAGCGCCACGGTTAATGGTGCGGTTGGGTTACCGACGCCCGTATTGATGAGAATCCCGGAATAAGGGGACACGATCTCTGCTTTGACAAGACGTGCCAAGAAAACCGCCTCGCTAAGCGTGCTGAGGTGGAACGGCAAAATGAATAAAGGCTAGGCCGTGGCATGATGTCACGCCGCGGAATACGTAAGCAGATTAGATTTGTGTAAATATTATTCTCTCTACGGTGGCATGTGTGAAACTTATTTTTACAGAGCCGGACACTATCCTTGTGTTCAAACAACTTCTACGAAGAATTCGGAGGAGGAACCCGCCTTGCAATGCCGAAGACAATTTGCACACCGGACTCATCATCATTAAAGCCTGGTTCAGGGGCTACTGAGGGAGTCCTAGATTAGGGGGTGTCTGGATGGCCGGACTATGACCTTTGGCCGGACTCCCGGACTATGAAGATACAAGATTGAAGACTTCGTCCCATGTCCGGATAGGGACTTTTCTTGGCGTGGAAGGCAAGCTTGGCGATATGGATATGTAGATCTCCTCCCATTGTAACCGAATCTGTGTAACCCTAGCCCTCTCCGGTGTCTATATAAACCGGAGAGGTTTAGTCCGTAGGACGAACAACAATCATACCATAGGCTAGCTTCTAGGGTTTAGCCTCTCTGATCTTGTGGTAGATCAACTCTTGTAACACCCATACCATCAATATCAATCAAGCAGGAGTAGGGTTTTACCTCCACCGAGAGGGCCCGAACCTGGGTAAAAACATCGTGTCCCCTGTCTCCTCTTACCATCCGCCTAGAGCACAGTCCGGGACCCCCTACCTGAGATCTGCCGGTTTTGACACCGACAGGAAGAATCTTCATTATCACTTTCATTAATATCATTAGTTTCAGTAATTTCATTCTCTCTAACCCTAGCAAGTTGTTCATCCAGAAATTCACCTAGTGGCATAGTATTATATAGTAGGGAAGTAGTATCATCATAAGCATCATGCATAGCATAAGTGGCATCATCAATAACATGCGACATATCAGAATCAATAGCAGGTGTAGGTGTCGCAATTTTACTCAAAACATAAGGTGAATCAAGTGGAGAGGTAGATGGCAGTTCCTTACCTCCCGTCATAGTTCAGGGAAAATCTTGGTTCTTTGATCTTTCAAATTCCTCATAGTGATCAACAGATATAAATCCCAAGTGACTCAAAGAATAGAGCTATGCTCCCCGGCAACGGTGCCAGAAAAAGGTCTTGATAACCCACAAGTATAGGGGATCGCAACAGTTTTCAAGGGTAGAGTATTCAACCCAAATTTATTGATTCGACACAAGGGGAGCCAAAGACTATTCTCAAGTATTAGCAGCTGAGTTTTCAATTCAACCACACTTGAAAGACTTAATATCTTCAGCAAAGTTGTTTGGAAATAACGTAACAGTGGCAAAAAGTAACGGTAGCAGTTCTGTAGTAATCGTAACAGTGGCAACAAGGAAGTAACTTAGCAAAGATCAATACGTGAAAAGCTCGTAGGCAATGGATCAATGATGGATAATTATGTCGGATGCAATTCATCATGCAACAGTTATAACATAGGGTGACACAGAACTAGCTCCAGTTCATCAATGTAATGTAGGCATGTATTCCGAATATAGTCATACGTGCTTATGGAAAATAACTTGCATGAAATCTTTTGTCCTACCCTCCCATGGCAGCGGGGTCCTATAGAAAACTAAGGGATATTAAGACCTCCTTTTAATAGAGTACCAGAACAAAGCATTAGCACTTGGTGAATACATGAACTCCTCAAACTATGGTCATCACCGGGAAGTGTCCAGACTATTGTCACTCCGGGGTTTGCCGGATCATAGCACATAGTAGGTGACTATAACATGAAAGATAGGATCAAGAACTCACATATATTCATGAAAACATAATAGGTTCAGATCTGAAATCATGGCACTCAGGCCCTAGTGACAAGCATTAAGCATGGCAAAGTCATAGCAACATCAATCTTAGAACATAATGGATACTAGGGATCAAACCCTAACAAAATTAACTCACTTACATGGTAAATCTCATCAAGCCATCACCGTCTAGCAAGCCTACGATGGGATTAACCACGCATGGCGGTGAGTATCATGAAATTGGTGATGGAGTATGGTTGATGATGATGGATTCCCCTCTCCGGAGCCCCGAACAGACTCTAGATCAGCCCTCCCAAGGAAGAACATGTCTTGCCGGCGGCTCCGTATCATAAAACATGAATCCTTCTCTCTGATTTGTTTCTCCCCGAACGCGAATATATAGAGTTGGAGTTGACGTTGGTGGAGGTCCAGGGGACCCACGAGGTAGGGGGCACGCCCGAGGGGGGCTCGCCCTCCACCCTCGTGGATAGAGTGTGGGTCCCCTTCTGTTGATTATTTCGCCAATATTTTTTATTAATTCCAAAACGTGACTCCGTGAAGTTTCAGGTCATTCCGAGAACCATTATTTCTGCACAAAAAAAACACCATGGCAATTCTGCTGAAAACACCGTCAATCCGGGTTAGTTCCATTCAAATCATGCAACTTAGAGTCCAAAACAAGGGCAAAAGTGTTTGGAAAAGTATATACGTTGGAGACATATCAACAACCCCTTTAACACGTCGGGTTACTACGTAGTGTTGCTTGGTTCTCCTACTGGTTCGATAACCTTGCTCTAATCATAGAGGAAAATACCTACCGTTGTTGTGCTACATCATCCCTTCCTCTTTGGGGAAATACCGACGTAGTTCAAGCCACATCAAAAGGAATTTCTGGCGCTGTTGCCGGGGAGGATCAAGTCAAGATAGTCTCCCGACAACTCGCCAATTTCTGGCGCCATTGCCGGGGAGACAGCATCAACATATACCATGTTCCTAATCACAAATCTCATCTCCTTGCAATTTACATTATTTTCCATTTGCCTCTAGTTTTCATCTCCCCCAATTCACGAAAATTTGCCGTTTTATTCACCCTCTTTTTAGTTTTCCCTTTTTTCATTGGATCTCATGTTTGCTTGTGTTGCCATGTGCCTTCTATTTTCTTGCATCTTTTCTTGCTAAAAATTTATTGATATGGATCCTCATCCACTTGTTAATCTTTTTAAAAGATCCAATTATGATGAACCAATTGCTAGTGAATTGAGTTCACTAGATTATCTTTATGAAGTTTTGCTTGAGATTTATTAATCTGAAAATTGTGATGAAGCGTTAAACGAAGGAATTTATAAAGTGATTCATGATAGCTCCTTGAATGAAAAGCATGATTACAATGATGTTATTATAAATTCTATTAATGCCAATTGTGCTAATAATATGCAAAACTCCAAGCTTGGGGATGCTAATATTGCTATGTCCACTACTTATTGCAATGATCATGATTGGGGTGATAATGATTCTTATGATCTTGAAAAGTTATTTAAATATCATGATGAATATGCTTGTGATAATATTAAAAGTGGGTTCTGAAGAGTGTCAACTCTAGGTAAAAATAATCCAACATATTTGGAGAGTGTTCAATCTTGTGATTTTTTTATAAATGTGGGTTTGGAGAGGTCATGACTTTAGTTGATGTTAATCCCACTATCTTGAAGAGAAAATCATGAAGAGAAAATTTTATATGATATCTATATTGTTGAATTTGATTGCGATCCCACATGTAATATTATGAGAGAGGAAAATATTGTGGTGTAATTTTTTATGTTACTAAATTACCCCTCGTTATGTTGAGACCGTCAATGTTTTATTCTTCTACCTTGCATATGCTAGAAATTTATTGCCTTGATATTTGTTTTCTTATAAAATGCCTATGCATAGGAAGTATATTAGACTTAATGTGTTTTTCACATGTTACATGATGCTCTCTTTGTGTTTCAATTACTATCTTTCATGTGAGCATCATTGAAATCTTATGCCTGGCTAAGGGCATAAAACAATAGCGCTTGTTGGGAGGCAACCCAATGAATGAAATTTATTTTTGCTTTTTTTCTTTATGTTCTTGAGTGTTTGCACAATTATGCTACTGATATTATTGTGTTTTTATGTTTTAATTAGTGTTTGTTCCAAGCAAAGCCTTTGGGATCATGATGGGTGATACTTGCTTCGATCTTGTTGAAAAAAACCTTTTGACTCAGTAAAATAATTTCCATAAATCATGGAAACGTGCTTTTGCTCTGAATTCTCTACACAAGATTGAAATACAAATTTCCAATGTAATCCTATTTTTTCAGAACTTCCGGAGTTACATAAGTATACGAACTATTCAGATTACTTCAAATTGTCCTGTTTTTGACATATTCTATTTTGTTTGCGCCCTGTGCTTATTTTGATGAATCTATGGTTTGTATTGGAGGGTATAAGCTAGAGTAAAGTTGGAATACAATATATATAATGCAAAAATAAAATATGAATGGGTTTTCAACAATACTAAGAGTAGTGATTTTCTTTCTTATACTAACAGATCTCACGAAAGTTTTGTTGAGTTTTGTGTGATTGAAGTTTTCAAGTTTTGGATGAGATCACCATGGATGAAGGAATAAGGAGTAAGAAGAGCCTAACCTTGGGGATGCCCATGGCATCCCAAGCTATTATCTAAAAGAGAAGTAAGGAAGTATGCTTGGGGATGCCCGATTGGCCCTCTTTCTTCTAACGACCATCAGTATTTTAGTTGGAGCTATATTTTTATTCATGACATATCATGAGTTTTGCTTGGAGCGCCTTGTATTATATGAGTCTTTGCTTGTTTTGCTTTTTATTTTGTGTCATCTATCTTTGCTGGACACACCTATTTGATAGAGGCAAAATTATGCTATGACTTGTTAGAATTGCTCTCTATGCTTCAGTTAAATCTTAATGAGCTATGTAATTTCTCAAGTGCTTCACTTATATCTTTTTGAGCGCGGTGTGCTTTAGTATTTTTGAAGAAATGCTCTCATGCTTCACTTAGAATTATTTGAGAGTTAGATTTTTTTTCAAGAAATTCTCTCTTGCTTCACTTAAAATATTTTGAGAGAAGAAATTTTTTATGCTCATGTTCTTCACTTAGGTTTGTTTGAGCTATGAAGAGAAACATATGAAATTAGTCCCAAAGTGATAGATATTCAAGAGGGATATAATCAAAACTTTCATGAAGATCATTGGAAAAAATAAACTTGATTATTTGTAATAGTTTTGCGATATGGTGATATAATATGTGAGTCATGTTGATGAGTAATTTTTGCTTTAGTAAGAATATTGGTGTTAAGGTTTGTTATTCCCTATGCAAGCACGAAAGTCAATAGTTATGCAATGAAATTACATGCTGCTTGTGGTGAATTATTCGGTGATAGTTACGCTTAATGCTCTCTTATGAGATTTTTCATTTCTTGATTGGATGCTTTGCTACCTCTTCAGCATGCGTTGGTTTTCCCTTGAAGAGGAAAGGGTGATGTAGCAAAGTAGTGTAAGTATTTCCCTCAGTTTTGAGAACCAAGGTATCAATCCAGTAGGAGACGACACACAAGTCACCTAGTACCTGCACAAACTATCAAGAACCTTGCAACCAACGCGATAAAGGGGTTGTCAATCCCTTTATGGTCACTCGCAAAAGTGAGATCTGATAGAGATAGTAAAGTAAATATTTTTGGTATTTTTGTTGTATAAATTGGAAAGTAAAGATTGCAAAATAGTAAACGATATGCGATGTAAATAAAAGAGATGTAATATAATAGAAAAGAGACCCAAGGGCCATAGGTTTCACTAGTGGCTTCTCTCAAGATAGCATGTATTACGGTGGGTGAACAAATTACTGCCGAGCAATTGATAGAAAAGTGCATAATTATGAAGACATCTAAGGCAATGATAATGAACTTAGGCCTCACGTCTGTGTCAAGTAGACCGAAATGATTATGCATCTACTTCTATTACTCCACACATCGACCGCTATCTAGCATGCATCTAGAGTATTAAGTTCATAACAACGGAGTAATGCATTAAGCAAGATGACATGATGTAGAGGGATAAACTCAAGCAATGTGATATAAACCCCATCTTTTTATCCTCGATGGCAACAATATAATACGTGCCTTGCTGCCCCTACTATCACTGGGAAAGGACACAACAAGATTGAACCCAAAGCTAAGCACTTCTCCCATTGCAAGAAAGATCATTCTAGTAGGCCAAACTAAACCGATAATTCGAAGAGACTTGCAAAGATATCAAATCATGAATATAAGAATTCAGAGAAGAACCAAATAATATTCATAGATAATCTTGTTCACAAACCCACAATTCATCAGATCTCGGCAAATACACCGCAAAAGAATATTACATCGAATAGATCTCCAATAACATCGAGGAGAACTTGGTATTGAGAATCAAAGAGAAAGAAGAAGCCATCTAGCTAATAACTATGGTCCCGAAGGTCTGTGGTAAACTACTCACGCTTCATCGGAGAGGCAATGGTGTTGATGTAGAAGCCCTCCATACGTGATCAATTTCCCCTTCGATAGATCACCAAAAAAGGCCCCAAGATAGGATCTCACGGGTACAAAAGGTTACGACGGTGCAAAAGTGGTTTCGTGGCTCCTGCTGATGTTTCTAGGGTATAAGAGTATATATAGGCGAAAGAAGTACGTCGGTGGAGCTACGAGGGGCCCACGAGCGTGGGGGGCGCGCCTACCCCCGGGTGTGCCCTCCTGCCTCGTCGCTTCCTCGTAGAGTCCCAGACTTCAACTCCAAGTCTTCTGGATTTCTTTTGGTCCAAGAAAGTTCCTCACGATGGTTTCATTACCTTTGTACTCCGTTTGATATTCCTTTTCTGTAAAACACTAAAATAGGCAAAAAAAACAGAAACTAGCACTAGGCCTCCGATTAATAGGTTAGGCCCAAAATTAATATAAAAGAGCATATTAAAGCCCATTAAACATCCAAAACAGATAATATAATAGCATCGAACAATCAAAAATTATAGATACGTTGGAGACGTATCATGCTTCTCAATCTTTTGCTTGCCTTCACTTGCACTAAGTATGGTCACTACTTGTGCATCCAAAATCCTTAAACCCAGTTTTACCATATGAGTCAACTAAACCTACCTATATGCGAAATTCTTTTGCCGTTCTAAGAAAATTTGTATGTGCCATCTCTAATTTTCAAAATAAATTTCTCTTTTGTGTGCTCGTACCGCTCATCAAATGGTAGGGGGTGGCTAATATTTTTCCATGCTTGATGTGTTATTCTCAAGATGAGTGTTTATTCACTTATCATTGCTCGAGAGTACGACAAAGGTATTAGGGATGCCCAATACCAAAATGAAAAATGAATTTACTTTATGTTGTCAAATAATAAATTACTTGGAAAGTGTAGGTATGGACGACACCCGTGGATTCGGTTAGTCGTGGAATGTTAAAGTATGGTGTAAAAAGGAATAACCTTTATTTTTTGTTTGGGAACCGCCTATAATATATCTAGCATGGAAAGTATTGGGAACTACTCGATCATTTTCATTGGCAGGAAAAGCATGCCACCCAAAATGTTTTATCTCTTTCTTTTTTCTTTGACCTCTGGCACCTCTACAAATCCCTACTTACCTCTATGAAGGCCTTTCTATTTACTTTATGCAATTTTTATTGTGAGTTTCCATCGTCTCTTATAAAGCACCAACTAAGGGTCACTATGATCATACTTGAGCATTGGGTGTACTTAATATGTGAGTGTGTTTCATGAATGGATCAATGATTGAGCATAATGGGCTAGGTATAACTTGCTTTAGTATTGATATTTTGAAAGACATGGTTGCTTGTTGATATGCTTGAGTATTGAAATCTTCATGTCAAAACTAGACTATTGCTCTAAATCATATAAAAGTCCAAATGTCCATGTTATAAAAGAAAAGAATATGTGATGAACATGTTAGACCGCATTCCACATCAAAAATTTGGTTTTTATCATTTACATACTCGAGGACGAGCAAGAATTAAGCTTGGGGATGCTGATACATCTTCAATGTATCTATAATTTTTTATTGTTCCATGCTGTTATATTATCATTATTGCATGTTTTACAATCATTTTATAGCAACATTATATCATTTTTTGGACTAACCTATTGACATAGTGCCCAGTGCCAGTTGCTACTTTTTTTGCTTTTTTTACTTCGCAGAAAATTAAAACCAAACCGACTCCAAACGCAGCAAAACTTTATGGCGATTTTTTCTAGACCAGAAGACACCTGTTGGGACAAAGAAGTACCAAAGGGGGCTCTGAGGTGAGCACAACGCACCCGGGCGCGCCTGGAGCATAGGAGCTCCCTGGTGGGTTGTGACCAACTCGGCCGTCTCCAGTACCGCCTTTTTGCTCTATAAATACCCCAATATTCTAGAAAACCCTAAGGGAGTTGATGGAAAACAATTCCAGCCGCTGCAAGTTTCAGAAACCATAGATCCAATCTAGACACCATCATAGAGGGGTTCATCATCCTCATTGGTGCCTCTCCGATGATGCGTGAGTAGTTCATTGTAGACCTACGGGTCCCTAGTTAGTAGCTAGATGGCTTCCTCTCTCTTTTTTGATTCTCAATACAATGGTCTCTTGGAGATCTATTTGATGTAACTCTTTTTGCAGTGTGTTTGTTGGGATCTATGTTTTTATCCATGAAAGTTATTTGAGTCTTTTGATCTCTTATATGCATGATTACTTGTAGCCTCGTATTTCTTATTCGAATCTTTGGTTTAGTTAGGCCGACTAGATCGATTTTTATTGCCATGGGAAGAGGTGCTTTGTGATGGGTTCGATCTTACGATGCTAAATCCCAGTGACGGAAAGGGAAATGACACGTATGTATCATTGCTATTAAGGATAACAAGATGGGGTCTATTCCTCTACATGAATAGATATTGTCTACATTGTGTCATCATTCTTATTGCATTACTCCGTTTCTCCATGAACTTAATACACTAGATGCATGCTGGATAGCAATCGATGTGTGGATTAATAGTAGTAGATGCAGGCAGGAGTCGGTCTACTAATCTTCGACGTGATGCCTATATAATGATCATTACCTGGATATCTTCATAATTATTTGAAGTTCTATCAATTGCCCAACAGTAATTTGTTTAACCACCGTATGCTATTTTTCTCGAGAGAATCCACTAGTGAAATCTATGGCCCCCGGGCCTCTTCTTTATCATATTTGCCTTTGAGATTAATTTTTATTCGCTTTTATTTTCATATCTATATTTCCAAAAACCCCAAAATACTTTGCTGCACATTATTTTATTCGCATTTTATCAAGATCTATTTATCCAATCTATCACAATTTTTATCCCGTTAACGTGACAATTTCTGGCACCGTTACCCGAAAGGGATGGACAACCCCTTTAACACATCGGGTTGCAAGTATTTGTTCTTTGTGTGCAGGTACCGTTCATGTAGTGTTGCATGGTTCTCCTACTGGTTCGATAACCTTGGTCTCATCATTGAGGGAAATACCTACCATTGCTGTGTCACATCATCCCTTCAACTTTGGGGAAATATCGACGTAGTTCAAGCCGCATCACCAGCGTTTGAACGTCGCCGGTGCTTCATCCTTTCTGCTCAGCAGCACAATCCACATGTACCGCGACTTGTTATCAAGTAGAAACAAGAAGTACCTCTTCCCTCCATGTGTCGGCGGCGAGATCGGACCGCAGAGATCACCGTGCACCAAGTCTAGATGATCTCCGGCCCTATAGTTCACCTCCGCTAGGAAAGGAGCGCTTCGCTGCTTGCCGACAAGGCAGCCATCACACACCTGATCGGTGTGCTTGACCAGAGGCATGCCGTGCATGATGTCATTCCAGGCTAGCTTGCGGAGCGCGTCGAACTTCAGATGGCCGTAGCGGGTGTGCCAGCGCCATGCATCCTCACCAGCTGTGGCCGCCAAGCACACCAGCCATGTGATCTCCAGCTCGATGGTGTAGAGGAGATTCCTAGTTCTGTGCACCTTGGCGATGATGTTCTCCTGACGATTGCGCACCACCATCACGCCGCTCCTGACTAGGGAAGTGCACCCTGCCTCGTCGAGCTGCCCGACGGAGATGATCAAGGTGCGGAGTTGTGGTATGTAGTATACCTTGGAGAGAACGCAGTGACGCCCTCTGTGCGTGATGAAGACTACCGTCCCGCGTACCTCGATCTCGACCACCGAGCCGTCTTCGAAACACACCATGCCAGCAACATGGCGGTCCAACTCGGAGAAGACGGTGGAGTTTCCCATCATGTGGTTTGAAGTGCCTGTATCCAGGTGCCATCATGGCTCCTTGGCGTCCCCGACGGCACTGATGCTAACCATAGCACGCTACTCGTGGAGATGCACAACATCGTCGCCGCACGCGTCTAAAACGGGCTTAGTGGGTAGCAGCATCACCTACTCCATGAGGAGCGCAGGGTCTTCGTTTGCGCCACCGCTGGAGGAGCCGCCTTGATCCCTGCACCCGAGGCGCGTGTTCCACTCCTCCAGAGTGAAAAGGATCTTGCTGTCTCCCTCTTCTTCAGCGTCAAACTCATACCGCTCTCGGCTGCCTTGAAACAACCAATGATCTCCTCGATCGAGGTTGTGTCTAGATTGACCAGGTTGTTGATGGAGACCGGGAGCTGCGAGTACTGCTTGGGGACGACCCGCAGCCACTTCTAGATCACCCACTTGTCGCTGACCGTGTCTTCGAGCACGCCAAGGCGCGTGCACATCCCTGTCACGGGCATCGCCAGATCATCAATGGACTCACCAGGTTAGTGACGAAGCTAGTCGAATTCTCCCTGAAGATTCTGGGCCTTGGCATTGCAGACACGCTCGGAGCCCGTTGAGGGAGTTCCGGACTAGGGGGTGTCCGGATAGCCGAACTATCATGATCGGCCGGACTCCAAGACTATGAAGATACAAGATTGAAGACTTCATCCCGTGTCCAGATGGGACTTTCCTTGGCGTGGAAGGCAAGCTTGGCGATACGGATATGTAGATCTCCTACCATTGTAACCAACTCTGTGTAACCCTAGCCCTCTCCGGTGTCTATATAAACCGGATGGCTTTAGTCCATAGGACGAACAACAATCATACCATAGGCTAGCTTCTAGGGTTTAGCCTCCTTGATCTCGTGGTAGATCCACTTTTGTAACACACATCATCAATATTAATCAAGCAAGACGTAGGGTTTTACCTCCATCAAGAGGGCCCGAACTTGGGTAAAACATCATGTCCCTTGTCTCCTGTTACCATCCGCCTTGACGCACAGTTCGGGACCCCCTACCCGAGATCCGCTGGTTTTGACACCGACATTGGTGCTTTCATTGAGAGTTCCTCTGTGCCGTCACTGATAGGCTCGATGGCTTCTTCGATCATCATCAACGATGCAGTCCAGGGTGAGACCTTCCTCCCCGGACAGATCTTCGTATTCGGCGGCTTCGCACTATGGGCCAATTCGCTTGGCCAACTGGAGCAGATTGAAAGCTACGCCCCTGGCCGTCAAGTCAGAGTTGGAAGTTTGAACTTCATGTCTAACATCCGCGAGGACTTGATCCTCGATGGATTCGAGCCACAGCCGAGTGTGCCGCACTGTCACGGCGAGCATGATTTAGCTCTGCAGTCGTACAGTACCCTGGAGGCCGCACTCAAACCCGCTCCGATCTTCAATTTGGAGCCGGCTGCGCAGATCGAGGACGGATGGCTAGACACCGCCTCGGGGGCTGCAACCTCTACGGCGATAGAGCCGAACACTGACCTTGTCCCTCATAAAGCTCGTGACTCCGAGGTGCCGGACTCCTCGCCGGACTCCGAACCTCCCACGCCCCCTCCGATCGAATCCGATTGGGTGTCGATCATGGAGTTCACCGCAGCGGACATCTTTCAACACTCACCTTTCGGCGACATCTTGAGTTCGCTAAAGTATCTCTCGTTATCAGGAGAGCCCTGGCTGGACTGCGGTCAGGACGGTTGGGATGCGGACGACGAAGAAATTCAAACCCCACCCACCACCCACTTGGTAGCCGCTGTCAACGATCTAACCGACATGCTAGACTACGACTCCGAAGACATCGACAGTATGGACGACGATGCCGGAGACGACCAAGAACCAGCGCCTACTGGGCACTGGAAAGCCACCTCATCATATGACATATACATGGTGGATATCCCAAAAGATGGGAATGGCGAAGGAACATCGGAGGATGACCCCTCCAAGAAGGAGCCCAAGCGCCGGCGTCAGCGGCACCGCTCGAAATCCCGCCACAGCAAGAATGAAGATTCCGGCACGGGAGATAATAACACACCGGACAGTGTCAAAGACAATCCACTCCAGCAAGATGCATCACAGGAGGACGGAGACGCTAGCCCTCATAAGAGGGCGGCAGATGAAGAGGTAGAGGATTATATACCTCCCTCCGGAGACGAGGCAAGCCTCGACGACGATGAATTCGTCGTGCCTGAGGATCCCGTCGAACAGGAGCGTTTTAAACGCAGGCTTATGGCCACGGCGAACAGCCTCAAGAAAAAGCAGCAACAGCTTAGAGCTGATCAAGATTTGCTAGCCGACAGATGGACTGAAGTCCTTGCGGCCGAAGAGCATGAGTTCGAACGCCCCTCCAAAAGGTACCCTAAACGCAAGCTATTCCCCCGATTAGAGGAGGGCGCGTATGAACCCGCATCACTAGGAGACAATACGGCTGACCGACCACCCCGTGGTCGTGACAGAGAGGCCTCTAGGCCCTTCACTAGACCCGTACCCCGGCATCGCTTGAAAAGCACAAGGCCATAGGGGAACGCTCCGGACTTGCGAGATATATGGGAGGATAAGGCAAGACAATCAAGATCGATCTATGGATTGCGTGGGCGCCCCACGGTACGTGACGACAACCGTCGCGCCGGACACAGTAAGTCCTGCAGGGCCGAACAAAATAGACAAAGCTCTTTTGAGCTTCATCGTGATATCGCCCAGAACAGAGGCGCCGCACACCCACTATGCTTCACAGATGAAGTAATGGATCATCAAATCCCCGAAGGGTTTAAACCCGTGAATATCGAATCTTACGATGGCACAACAGACCCCGCGGTTTGGATCGAAGACTATCTTCTTCACATCCACATGGCCCGCGGTGACGATCTTCACGCCATCAAATATCTCCCCCTCAAGCTTAAAGGACCAGCCCGACATTGGCTTAACAGCTTGCCAGCAGAGTCAATTGGGAGTTGGGAAGACCTGGAAGCCGCATTCCTCGATAACTTCCAGGGCACGTATGTGCGACCACCAGACGCTGATGACCTAAGCCACATAATTCAGCAGCCAGACGAATCAGCCAGACAATTCTGGACACGGTTCTTAACCAAGAAAAACCAAATCGTCGACTGTCCGGATGCGGAGGCCCTTGCGGCCTTCAAGCGTAACATCCGCGACGAGTGGCTTGCCCGGCACCTGCGACAGGAAAAGCCGAAATCCATGGCAGCCCTCACATCACTCATGACCCGCTTCTGCGTGGGTGAGGACAGCTGGCTAGCACGCAGCAACAACCTCAGCAAAAATTCTGGCAGTCCGGATTTCAAGGACCGAAATGGCAGGTCATGTCGTAACAAAAACAAGCGCCGCATCAACGGCGACAATAGTGAGGATACGGTAGTCAATGCCGGATTCAGAGGCTCTAAACTCGGTCAGCGGAAAAAGCCATTCAAAAGAACTACTCCAGGTCCGTCCAATTTGGACCGAATACTCGACCGCTCGTGCCAGATACACGGCACCCCCGAAAAACTAGCCAACCACACCAACAGGGACTGTTGGGAATTCAAGCAGGCGGGCAAGTTAATTGCTGAAAACAATGACAAGGGGCTGCATAGCGATGACGAGGAAGAGACCCGACCGCCGAACAATAGAGGACAGAAGGGCTTCCCCCCATAGGTGCGGATGGTGAACATGATATATGCAACGCACATACCCAAAACGGAGCAGAAGCGTGCACTCAGGGATGTCTATGCGATGGAGCCAGTTGCCCCGAAGTTCAATCCATGGTCCTCCTGGCCGATCACTTTTGACCAAAGGGACCTACCCACCAGCATCCGCCACGGCGGATTCGCCGCATTGGTCTTAGACCCAATCGTCGACGGGTTTCACCTCACCAGAGTCCCGATGGATGGCGGCAGCAGCCTGAACCTGCTTTATCAGGATACAGTGCGCAAAATGGGCATAGACCCCTCAAGGATTAAACCAACCAAGACGACCTTTAAAGGTGCCATACCAGGTGTAGAAGCCAATTGTACAGGCTCAATTACACTGGAAGTGGTCTTCGGATCCCCAGATAACTTCTGAAGCGAGGAGTTAATCTTCGACATAGTCCCGTTCCGCAGCGGCTATCATGCCGTCCTCGGATGTACCGCGTTTGCAAAGTTCAACGCGGTGCCGCACTACGCATACCTCAAGCTCAAGATGCCAGCCCCTCGAGGAGTCATCACGGTCAACGAAAACACTGAACATTCTCTCCGCACAGAGGAACATACAGCGGCTCTCGCGGCAGAAGTACAATGCAGCCTCTTAAGGCAATTCTCGAGTCCGGCCATTAAGCGGCTAGACACAGCTAAGCGCGCCCGGAGTAACATACAACAAGACCACCTAGCATGTTCCGAGCACACGTAGCAGTGCGGCCCCAACCCCAGCCCCTATAAAACGTCAAGACAGGTCCCTCGCGTACACCATTACGCTCTGAAGATACCATGGGCATGGGGAGAGGGGCACGACCATGATAGGCCCAAACTGCGGCTCAACCACACCAGGGGCTCTCAAGTGTGTCGTTCTTTTTTCTTTTTCTTTTTTACCCACAGGACTCCGTTCGTCAGAGGCCTGTCCGGCAGCAGACCTGCCGAACTCACGATGCAACAGCCAGGGAAGGATAAAGGCTACAACGAATATCCAGGTGGTCTCCATTACGAGCATTAAATCTGTTTTACGCACCATTCGGCAGCCTACCCCTGGAGGGGGACATGTTTAACAGTCCCATCCCTTGCTTATCGCACCATTTGCATCGTTCTGCACTTATAGCAGTCTTTATTGAATAAACAATGCAGCACCTTTTTGCTTATAATTGCATTTTTTTATACATATGTTCATTAACGGCATGTTGCATCCGTACACTTTGGTACGGCTAAAATACACCAGGGGCTTATGTTTCCCGCATCATGGTGTGATAAGTCCAAACACTTTCACAAGTGTGGCACCCCGAACTTATAGCACTATATGCATCGGCTCCGAATCATGTCTTGGGTCAACAGTTGGGTTTGCCCGGCTCCCATGTTTTGGTACCTTACGTTCCATTGTATCGGCTAAGGTAGCACTGGGAGAACCACTGCGATTGCGCCCCAGTTGAGCTGGGTTAACGCCTCAGTGGAGAAAGCTAAAACTGACCGTCATGATGAGGTGAGAGCCAGTCACTGTTCGAGAGGTTTTTTGCGAGTCCTTAAAGACTTATGCCGCTTAGAGCGAGGAGCCGGATCTTGTCCGGCCCAGGCGTGGATAGCGCCCCAAATTTGGCCTTCCGAAGACTAGGGGCTTCGCCGAAATTTAAAATTATAGAATTCTATGGCTAAGTGAGAGTGTTCAAGCATTATAAGTCTGGTTGCCTTGTTCGCTGTGTTGAGCGCCTCCCTAGATGGACCCAAAAATGGGAACAAGAGTGCTCAAGTTTATCCCGAACACCCCAGCACTCGTGGCATGGGGGCTGAAGCCGACGACTTGCCATCTCTCAGATTTGATAAACAGCCGCACAGAAGGTAATATTTTAAATTAACAAGCATTGCTTAGCGCATATGAACTAAGTTTTCAGCGCACAGGGTAACAAAATGCGAGTCTACTCAAAAATTACATCTTTGGAGCACTCACCCGCAATAGTGCAGGCGCCCTTCAACACACTCTTATAATACATCTCGGGTGTGCTATGCTCCTTGCCCTCTGGTGGCGGGTCCATCACGAGCTTCTGGGCATCCATCTTGCCCCAGTGCACCTTTGCGCGGGCAAGGGCCCGACGGGCACCTTCAATACAGGCGGAGTGCTTGATGACTTCAACCCACGGGCATGCATCCACCAGCCGCCGCACCAGGCCGAAGTAGCTCCCAGGCATGGCCTCCTTAGGCCACAGCCGAACTATGAGGCCCTTCATGGCCTGTTCGGCCGCCTTGTGGAGCTCGACCAGCTGCTTCAGCTGGTCACTAAGGGGCACCGGATGTCCGGCCTCAGCATACTGAGACCAGAAGACTTTCTCCGTCGAGCTCCCCTCCTCGGCCCGGTAGAATGCGGCAGCATCGGACACGCTGCAAGGAAGATCTGCGAACGCTCCTGGAGAGCTCCGAATTCGGGTAAGCAACAGGTAATTAACAATCACATGCTTACTTTGCATGAAAAATGCCTTACCCGCTGCTATTTTCTTCACCGCCTCAATCTCCTGGAGGGCCTTGTAGGCTTCGGCCTTAGCGGCTTTGGCACTCTCAAGAGCCGTTGCAACCTCAGACTCTCGAGTCTTCGCGTCACGCTCCAGGCTCTCATGTTTTTTCATGAGATCCTGGAGCTCTTGCTGTACCTCCGCCACCCGCGCCTCCTGCTTCTCTCGCTCGGTGCGCTCTGCGGCCGCATTGCGTTCGGCCGCGGCCACCTCCTCTTTCAGGGTCGCCACCTCATTAGTGGCCCCTACAATACCCACGTTATCCTTGTCATTCTTTTTGCAGCCAAAATCCTTTTCTGTAAGGTACAATTTTAATAAGGTGTTACTCACCTTCCTTGTCCTCGAGCTGCTTCTTGGCACGGCCGAGCTCGTTCTCGGACCGCTCGAGGCTTTCCTTCAAAGTATTGACCTCCACAGTCAGTGCGGCAGAGGTCAGCAGCGCAGCCTGCAATCCCATATTGACATATTTTTTCTGACTCCTGCGTATATCTTTTTAAGATCCTCAGTCTGGCTTTTCTTTCCGAACACTGAACCGAGCATCAGGGGCTACTGTCTATGCGGTACTATTTTACATATATCAAAATTCTTACCTCAAAGCCTGTTAGAAGGCTGCTGCAGGCTTCGGTCAGCCCGCTCTTGGTGAGCTAAACCTTCTGAATCACCACACTCATAACAGTGCGGTGTTCCTCTTCAATGGAGGCGCCATTGAGCGCCTCCAGCAAGTTATCCGGCGCCTCCGGTTGGACGGAGGCTGCCGGTGTCACGGTCTTGCCCTTCTTACGAAGGGGTCGCCCGCCGGACTCCGGAGCCACTGTGGGTTCTGGGGCCGAGTCCGGTGCAAAGTCCGGGAGGTTGTCCTGCGACACCTCCAGGGCCTCCTCCTCCTGGTGGGTCCTTTCCTGGGATCCCACCTCGGCATCGTCCGCATCACGGGGAGTGGAGGCAGTCAGAAGAGAATCCATATCCGACACACCTAAGGACCCGCTCGACGAAGCGGGAAGATCATCCTTAGGCGGACTGCAGGGTTGTATGCGGCACTAGAAAGATATTATGTGGCGAAAAGGAAAAACCTTGAAGTTATTCGGGAGTCCGGATACTTACGATCTCGCCAGGGGCTTGGCCCTTAGAGGCCAGTCCTCGTAGTCATCACTGGCATTAGCAGAGCAGTCCGGGGGAAGAGTTTTCCCCTTCTTGGACCCTTCGGCCTCCGTTGTTGGGGAGGCCTTCCTTTTCTTCCCTCCCCCCGCTGGGGCAGAGGCTTTCTTCTTCTCCTCCTCGCCTTGGTGGGAGGAGTCGGCCTCAGATTCATCATCCGATAGCACCTGAAAATGGGAACTCTTCCGAGTCCCCGTGGCCTTCTTCTTGGCCTTGTTCTCCGACACCACGCGGGGTGCCGGAGCCAGCAGGCCCGTTAGGCGGGCGTCCGCTAGGTCCTCTGGCAATGGGGCCGAACAGATAGTCCTTTCGGCCTTCGCCAGCCAGTCCTGTCAAAGGTAAAGGGAGTTTAGATCCCGCATAGAGTCAAACTATGGAAAACAAGTGGCAAAATCACTTACCTCGTCAGCTGGACGCTGCAAGCAGAATGCGCGATCTTCGGTAGCGGATGCGGGAGCCTCGGCGCCCTTGAACAGCACCTTCCAGACATCTTTGTACGTAGTGTCGAAGAGCCCGCTCAGGGTCTGGTGCTGCGCCGGATCGAACTCCCACATGTTGAAACCCCGTCGTTGGCACGGGAGAATCCGGCGGATGAGCATGACCTAGACTACGTTGACAAGCTTGAGCTTCTTGTCCACCAGCTTTTGTATACAGGCTTGGAGTCCGGTCAGCTCCTCCGAATCGCCCCAAATCCGGCCACTCTCTTTCCAGGAGGTGAGCCGTGTAGGGATGCCGGATCTGAATTCGGGGGCCGCTGCCCAATCAGGGTCGCGCGGCTCGGTGATGTAGAACCACCCCAATTGCCACCCCTTAATGGTTTCCACGAAAGTGCCCTCCAGCCACGTAACGTGGGACATCCTGCCCACCATGGCGCCTCCGCACTCCGCTTGGCTGCCCTTCACAACCTTCGGCTTGACATTGAAGGTCTTGAGCCACAAGCCGAAGTGGGGCTGGATGCAGAGGAATGCCTCACACACGATGATAAACGCCGAGATGTTGAGGATGAAATTCGGGCCCAGATCATGGAAATCCGGGCCGTAGTAGAACATGAGGCCCCGGACAAAGGGATGAAGTGGGAAGCCCAGTCCGCGGAGGAAATGGGGAAGAAATACTACCCTCTCATGGGGCCTGGGGGTGGGGATGAGCTCTCCCTCGTCGGGGAGCCGGTGCGCGATGTTGCTGGACAAGTATCCGGCGTTGCGCAACTTCTGGATCTGCTCCTCCGTAACGGAGGAGGCCATCCACTTGCCTCCTGCTCCGGACATAGTTGGAGAAGGTTGAGGTGAGAATTGCGGACTTGGGCGTTGGAGCTCGAGTTCGCAGAGATGGATAAGCCAAGGAGGAAGAAGGCGCAGGTAAAAGGGTTGGATCTTTATCCCCTTATATGGGCGGATGCAAACATGCGTCCCCACCGGCCTGATAAAACTCGCTTATCTCCCAAGCGCCACAATCAATGGCGCGGTTGGGTTACCCACGTCCGTATTGATGGGAATCCTGGAATAAGGGGAACACGATCTCTGCTTCGACAAGACGTGCCAAGGAAACCGCTTCGCTAAACGCGCTGAGGTGGTACCATAAAAACGATTCTAGTAAAGGCTTGGTAGTGGTGTGACATCACGCCACAAAATACGTCAGCAGATTGAACTTGTGTAATATTATTCTCTCTACGGTGGTACGTGGAATTTATTTTTGCAGAGCCGGACACTATCCTGGTGTTCCCAATCTTCTATAAATTATTCGGAGGAAGAACCCGCCTTGCAATGCCGAAGACAACATGTGCACCGGACTCGTCGTCATTGAAGCCTGGTTTAGGGGCTACTGAGGGAGTTCCGGACTAGGGGGTGTCCGGATAGCCGAACTATCATGATTGGCCGGACTCCAAGACTATGAAGATACAAGATTGAAGACTTCGTCCCGTGTCCGGATGGGACTTTCCTTGGTGTGGAAGGCAAGCTTGGCGATACGGATATGTAGATCTCCTACCATTGTAACCGACTCTGTGTAACCCTAGCCCTCTCCGGTGTCTATATAAACCGGATTGCTTTAGTCCATAGGACAAACAACAATCATACCATAGGCTAGCTTCTAGGGTTTAGCCTCCTTGATCTCGTGGTAGCTAGATCCACTCTTGTAACACACATCATCAATATTAATCAAGCAGGACATAGGGTTTTACCTCCATCAAGAGGGCCCGAACCTGGGTAAAACATCATGTCCCTTGTCTCCTATTACCATCCGCCTTGACGCACAGTTCGGGACCCCCTACCCGAGATCCGCCGGTTTTGACACCGACACCAGTGCACATGGCGCGGATCGCCTTCCACATCTGCTGGGAGGTCTTTTGCTCGCATAGCATGGGCAGCATCTCTGGTGGGACCGATCGGAGAATGAACTCGTTAGCGCCCCGATCGTTGCGGTACCCATACTAGTCGTCGAGGTCTTCATCTCCCTCGATCGCGCGCCACATACCTCTCGCCTGCATCCCGACTTGCATGAGCAGGCTCCACAATGTGTAGTTCATTCGGGTCAATGGCGGCACATTGGAGGGACCCGACACGGCTGACACGTACTACCTCGCCACCATCAGCTCTTTCCCATGGCCGACTGTAGACTTCGGCGAGCCCTTTCTGCTATCATCGTCGACGTTCCCCGCCTTCTGCTTGCCGTTGTCACCTGCCATCTGCTACTTCTTGAGCTTGCGTTGGTTTTTCCCTTGAAGAGGAAAGGGTGATGCAGCAAAGTAGAGATAAGTATTTCTCTCTGTTTGAGAACCAAGGTATCAATCCGGTAGGAGACAACACACAAACCACCGAATACCTACACAATCAATCAAACAAACTTGCACCCAACATGATATAGGGATTGTCAATCCCTTCACGGTTACTTGCAAAAAGTGAGATCTGATAGAGATAGATAAACGATAAAGTAAATATTTTTGGTATTTTTGGTTTATAGATCGGAAAGTAAAATATTACAAGAATAGAAGAACGGAAACTAAAATTGTAGATCGGAAACTTGTATGATGGAAAATAGACCCGGGGGCCATAGGTTTCACTAGAGGCTTCTCTCAAGATAAAAATAATACGGTGGGTGAACAAATTACTACCAAGCAACTAATAGAAAAGTGCAGAGTTATAACGATATCTAAGGCAATGCTCATGAATATAGGAATCACACCCGTGTCAAGTAGACCGAAATGATTCTGCATCTACTACTATTACTCGACATGTCGACCGCTATCCATCATGTATCTAGAGTATTAAGTTCATAAATAATGGAGTAACGCATTAAGTAAGGTGACATGATGTAGAGGAATTAACTCAAGCAATATGATGAAAACCCCATATTTTTATCCTCGATGGCAACGATACAATACGTGCCTGGCTACCCCTACTATCACTGGGAAAGTACACCGCAAGATTGAACCCAAAGCTACGCACTTCTCCCATTGCAAGAAAAACCAATCTAGTGGCCAAACCAAACCGATAGTTTGAAGAGAATTACAAACATATCAAATCATGCATATAAGAATTCAGACAAGTTTCAAATAATAATCATAGATAAGCTGATCATAAATCCACAATACATCTGATCTTGGCGAACACACCGAAAAAAGTATTATAGCGAATAGATCTCCAAGAACATCGAGGAGAACATGGTATTGAGAATCAAAGAGAGAGAAGAAGCCATCTAGCTACTAGCTATGGACCCGTAGGTCTATTGTATACTACTCACGCTTCATCGGAAGGGCAATGGTGTTGATGTAGAAGCCCTCCGTGATCGAATACCCCTCCGACAGGACGCAGGAAAAAGCCCTAGATGGGATGTCACGGGTATAGAAGGTTGCGGCAGTGGAAAAGTGTTTTCATGGATGCCTCTATTGGTTTGGGGATATATGGGGATATATAGACGAAAGAATTAGGTCAGGAGGTGCAGGAGGGGCCCACAAGGGTGGGGAAGGGGGGCACGCCCTACCCCCTGGATGCGCCCTCCGTCCTTGTGGCCGCCTCGTGGCTCCTCTGACTTCATCTGCAAGTCTTTTGGTCCAAGAAAAATCATCGCGAAGGTTTTATTCCGTTTGGACTCCGTTTGGTATTCCTTTTTTGTGAAACTCAAAAACAGGAAAAAACTAGGAACTGGCACTGGCTCTCGGTTATTATGTTAGTCCCAAAAATAATATAAAATAGCATACTAATGCATATAAAACATCCAAAATAGATAACATAATAGCATGGGACAATAAAACATTAAAGATACGTTGGAGACATATCAAGCATCCCCAAGCTTAATTCCTGCTCGTCCTCGAGTAGGTAAATGATAAAAACATAATTTTTGATGTGGAATGCTACCTAACTTATTTATCCATATAATTTACTTTATTGTGTCATGAATGTGAAGATCCATAAGATTCAAAACAAAATTTTAATATTGACATAAAAACAATAATACTTCAAGCATACTAATAAAGCAATTATGTGTCTTCTCAAAATAACATGGCCAAAGAAAGCTATCCCTACAAAATCATATAGTCTGGCTATGCTCCATCTTCATCACACAAAATATTTAAATCATCCACAACCCGATGACAAGCCAAGCAATTGTTTCATACTTTTGATGTTCTCAAACTTTTTTAACTTTCACGCAATACATTAGCGTGAGCCATGGATATAGCACTATAGGTGGAATAGAATATGGTGGTTGTGGAGAAGACAAAAAGAGGCAGATAGTCTCACATCAACTAGGCATATCAATTGGCTATGGAGATGCCCATCAATAGATATTAATGTGAGTGAATATGGATTGCCATGCAACGGATGCACTAGAGCTATAAGTTTATGAAAGCTCAAAAGAAAACTAAGTGGTGTGCATCGAACTTGCTTGCTCACAAAGACCTAGGGAAAATTGAGGAATCCCATCATTGGAATATACAAGCCAAGTTCTATAATGAAAAATTCCCACTAGTATATGAAATTGATATCATAGGAGACTCTCTATCATGAAGATCATGGTGCTACTTTGAAGCACAAGTGTGGAATAAGGATAGTAACATTTCCCCTTCTCTCTTTTTTGCTCATTTTTTATTTGGGCCTTTCTCATGTTTTGGCCTTTTTTTCATCCGGAGTCTCATCCCGACTTGTGGGGGAATCATAGTCTCCATCATCCTTTCCTCACTGGTACAACGCTCTAATAATGAAGATCATCATACTTTTGTTTACTTAGAACTCAAGAATTAGAACTTGATACTTAGAACAAAAATATGACTCTATATGAATGCCTCTAGCGGTGTACTGGGATGTGCAATGAATCAAGAGTGACATGTATGAAAGAATTATGAAATGTGGCTTTGCCACAAATACGATGTGAACTATGTGATCATGCAAACAATATGACAATGATGAAGCGTGTCATAACAAACGGAACGGTGGAAGGTTGCATTGCAATATATCTCAGAATGGCTATGGAAATGCCATAGTAGGTAGGTATGGTGGCTGTTTTGAGGAAGGTATATGGTGGATGTATGGTACCGGCGAGAGTTGCACGACACAAGAGAGGCTAGCGATGGTGGAATGGTGAGAGTGCGTATAATCCATGGACTCAACATTAGTCATGACACATACTTATTGCAAAAATCTATTAGTTATTGAAACGAAGTACTATGCACATGCTCCTAGGAGGATATATTGGTAGGAAAAGAGCATCGCCCGTCCCCGACCGCCACTCATAAGGAAGACAATCAAAAAATAAATCATGCTCTGACTTCACTTATGTCTGCTAGAACTACATCAGTATTTCCCCAAAGAGGAAGGGATGATGCAGTATATCGATGGTACGTATTTCCCTCAGTGACGAGATCAAGGTTATCGAACCAGTAGGATAACCTCCTAACACCACGTAAACAACACCTGCACACAAATAAAAATATTCGCAACCCGACGTGTCAAAGGGGGCGTCAATCCCTTTCGGGTACAGTGCCTCAAGTAGGCGAGATAACGTGAAATAAATGTGGTAGATAGGACAAATAGATCACGGAACAAGTAAATTGCAACAAGGTACTTTTGTATGTTTGGTTTAATATATCTGAAAATAAAAGAAAAGGAAAAATAGATCGCAAAGGCAAATATGATGAAAAGAGACCCGGGGGCCGTAGGTTTTACTAGTGGCTTCTCTCGAGAAAAATAGCAAACGGTGGGAAAACAATCACTGTTGGGAAATTGATAGAACTTCAAATAATTATGACGATATCCAGGCAATGATCATTATATAGGCATCCCGTCCAAGATTAGTAGACCGACTCCTGCTTGCATCAACTACTATTACTCCACACATCGACCGCTATCCAGCATGCATCAAGTGTATTAAGTTCATGGAAAAACAGAGTAATGCAATAAGAACGATGACATGATGTAGACAAGATCTATTTATGTAGAAATAGACCCCATCTTGTAATCCTTAATAGCAACGATACATACATGTCGTTTCCCATTCTGTCACTGGGATCAAGCGCCATAAGATTGTACCCATCACAAAGCACCTCTTCCCATTGCAACATAAATAGATCAAGTTGGCCAAACAAAATCCTAATATCGGAGAAGAAATATGAGGCTATAATGAATCATGCATATAAGAGATCAAAAGAAGACTCAAATAACTTTCATGGATAAAAACTCTGATATGATGATAAACTCAAAGTTCATCGGATCCCAACAAACACACCGCAAAAAGATTTACATAGTATGGATCTCCAAGATACCATTGTATTGATAATCAAGAGAGAGAGAGAGAGAGAGAGGAACCCATCTAGCTACTAACTACAGACCCATAGGTCTACAAACAACTACTCACGTATCATCGGAGAGGTACCAATGGACATGATGAACCCCTCCGAGATGGTGTCTAGATTGGATCTGTTGTTTCTGGAACTTGCGGTGGCTGGAATTAATTTTTGTCGACTCCCCTAGGGTTTCTGGAATATTGAGGTATTTATAGAGCAAAGAGGCATTGCGGGAGGCCAACGAGGAGGGCACAACCCACCGGGGTGCACCTGGGCCCCCAGGCGCGTTGTTCTTCCCATGGAGCTCCCCTCAGGTGCGTTCATGTCCCACCGGATGTCTTCTGGCCCAAAAAAAATCCACAAAAAGTTTGGCTGCGTTTGGACTCAGTTTGGTATTGATTTCCCGCGATGTAAAAACCATGCAGAAAACAGTAGCTGGCACTGGGCACTATGTCAATAGGTTAGTACCAAAAAATGATATGAAATGACTATAAAAGGATTGTAAAAAAATCCAAAAATGATAATATAACAACATGGAACAATAAAAAATTATAGATACGTTGGAGACGTATCAGCATCCCCAAGCTTAATTCATTCTCGTCCTCGAGTAGGTAAATGACAAAAACAGAATTTTTGATGTGGAATGCTGCCTAACATGTTCATCATATTTCTTTTCTTTATAGCATGGACATTTGGACTTTTATATGGTTCAAAGCAATAGTCTAGTTTTGACATGAATACTTTAATACTCAAGCATACGAACAAGCAACCAGGTCTTTCAGAATATCAACACTAAAGCAAGTTATCCCTATCCCATTAGGCTCAACCCTTGATCCATTCATGAAATACACTCGAATATTAGGTAAACCCAATGCTCAAATACGATCATAGTGCCTCTTGGTTGGTGCTTTATAAGAGAAAATGGAGATTCAAATTCAAAATAAAAATTGCATAAAGTAAAAGAAAGGCCCTTCGCGGAGGGATGTAGCGATTTGTAGAGGTGCCAGAGCTCAAAGCAAAAATTGAGAGATAAAAACATTTTGAGAGGCATACTTTTCCCACCAACGAAAACGACTTAGAGCTCCCAACACTTTCCATGCTAGATACATCATAGGCGGTTCCAAAACAGAAAATACAGTTTATTCCTTTTTCCACCATTACTTTCACTTTCCATGGCTTGTCCATATCCACACGGGTGCCCTCCATACCAACACTTTCCAAGGAATTTATTATTTGATAACATAAAATAATTCATTTTTCATTTCGGGACTGGGCATTCCTATTACCTTTGCTGTACTCTCATGCAATGACAAGTGAATGAACACTCATCATGAGAATAACACATCTAGAATGGAAAATATTGGCCACCCCTCACCGCCTAATGAGAGGTAGAGCACACGAAAGAGAAATTTATTTTGAAAATTAGAGATGGAACATGCAAATTTGCTTAGAATGGCACAGGAATACCGCATATAGGTAGGTATAATGGACTCATATGGAAAAAAGGTTTAAAGGGTTTTGGATGCACAAGTAGTGATCATACTTAGTGCAAAATGAAGGCTAGCAAAAAGATGGAGAAGCGACCAACCATGAAACGAAAAATCTCGTACCCAAGAATTAAGCATAAGTAACTTCGAATAATGCACCACAAGTAGGATATAAATTTCATTGCATAACTATTGACTTTCGTGCTTGCATAGGGAATGACAAACCTTAACATCAGTATTCTTACTAAAACATAATTACTCATCAACATGACTCACATATCATATCATCATATCTTAAAACCATCACTAAGAATCAAGTTTATTTTGTCCTATGATCTTCATGAAAGTTTTTATTATATCCTCCTTGGATATCTATCACTTTGGGACTATTTTTATATGTTGCTTTTGATAAGGTCAAACAAATTTAAGTGAAGAACACGAGCATAGTATTTTTCTCTCTCAAAATAATCTATGTGAAGCAAGAGAGAATTACTTCAAAAATAACAAAGCACACCATGCTCAAAAAGATATAAGTGAAGCACTAGAGCAATTCCATGGCTCTAAAAATTGAAGTGAAGCATAGGAGCAAGCATAGCATAATTTTTGGCTCTCTCAGAAAGGTGTGTCCAGCAAGGATTCAAGACTTAAAACACAAAGAAAAACAAGCAAAGACTCATATCATACAAGACGCTCCAAGAAAAACTCATAATATGTGACGAATAAAAATATAGTTCCAAGTAAAATACCGATGGCTGTTAGAAGAAAGAGGGGATGCCACTCGGGGGCATCCCCAAGATTAGTTGCTTGCTAGTTATTGAATATTACCTAGGGGTGCCTCGGGCATCCCCAAGCTTAGCCTTTTGCTAATCCTTATTCCTTCATCCATCGTAAGATCACCCACAACTTGAAAACTTCAATCACACAAAACTCAACAAAACCTTCGTGAGATCTGTTAGTATAAGAAAGCAAACCACTACTATAAGTACTGTTGCAAAACTATTCATATTTTATTTTTACATTATATCTACTGTATTCCAACTTTTCTATGGCAAAACCTCATCAAAGAAAACCATAGAACCATCAAAACAAACACACAACGCAAAGAAAACAGAATCTGTCAAAAACAGAATAGTCTGTAGCAATCTGACTACTTAGAATACTTCTGTAGCTCCAAAAATTCTGAAACATTAGGATGACGTGAATAATTTGTTTATTAATCTTTTGCAAAAATAATCAACTGAAAATCACTCTTCTGAAAAAATGAAATATAATTTTGTGAGCACAAAAGTTTCTGTTTTTCAGCAAGATCAAATCAACTTTTACCAAAATCAACCCAAAGGCCTAGCTTGGCACAAACATTAATTTAAACCACCAAAACACATCTAACCATAGGTATAAATGTGTATTGTATTGAAAACAGCAAGAAAACCAAAAGCAAAAAGATACAAGTTGGGTTGCCTCCCAACGAGCGCTATCGTTTTATGACCCTAGCTAGGCATAACTCATAGGATCTAAGTTTTGTCGTCTTTGGTTCTAGATCCATAAGATGCCCTCATGATTGATTCATTTGGTGGCCTAATTATTTTTCTAGGTAAGTGTTCCATACCCTTCCCTTGTGGAAATTGAAATTTTAAAATTTCCTTCTTTCATATCAATCACGGCACCAATAGTACGTAAAAACGGTCTACCAAGAATAATTGGACAAGACAGATTGCAATCAATATCAAGAACAATAAAAATCTATGGGCACATAATTCCTATATGAAATAATAAGAACATCATTAATTCTTCCCATAGGTTTTTTAATAGTAGAATCCGCCAAGTGCAAATTTAAAGAGCATTCTTAAATATCGGTAAGACCAACCACATCACATAAAGACTTCCGAATTGTAGAAACACTAGCACCAAAGTCACATAAAGCAAAACACTCAGAATTTTTAATCTTGACTTTAATGGTAAGTTCCCATTCATCATGTAATTTTCTAGGAATTTAAACTTCTATTTCTATTTTTTCTTGAAAATCTTTCATCATAGCATCAACAATATGTTTAGTAAAAGCTTTATTTTGTTCATAAGCATGGGGTGAATTTATCATGGATTGCAACAAAGAAATACAATCAACCAAAGAGAAACTATCAAAATTAAAGTCTTTGTAATCCAAAATAGTGGGCATATCACTAGTTAAAGTCTTGACCTCTTCAAACCCACTTTTATCAATCTTTTCAACAAGATTTTCACCCTCTGAATCATAGGGACGCCTTCTAACTAAAGTTGACTCTTATGCAGTCCCTTTTTCATCAACCTTAATTTTTACTAAACAAAGAATCAATAGAAGAAACACCAATCATTTTAAGATCTTCATTAATTTTATTAAAGTAATCACTAGAAAATGCTCTTTCTAAATATTCTCTTTTACCTGTAAGCGTAGCGGTTCTTTTCTTACTTTCACCCATAGAAACATAAAGAGATTTAATTGATTCTTAAACTTTAGGCACAAAATTTTTCATGTTGAGAGTTTCTACATCATGAGAAATTCTATCAATACTTCTAGACAAATGATCAACTTTATTCAACTTTTCTTTTGTCGAAGTATTTAAAGCTTTTTGAGTATTGATAAATTCTTTAATATTGTTCTCAAGATCAGAGGTGTTTCTATTATTATTATTATAAGTGGGATTACCATAGGAATTACCATAATTATTAGAGAAATGACTAGGAAAAGGCCTAGGATTAAAATTACCTCTATAAGCATTGATATTGAAATTGTTTTGGGAGATAAAATTCACATCTATGACCTCACTATTTTGCGCAATCAAAGTAGACAAAGGCACATCATTAAAATCAATAGGAGCACTTTTATTAGAAACCAACTTCACAAGAGCATCAACTTTTTCACTCAAAGAATTTATTTCTTCTATCGAATTGACTTTTTTTACTAGTAGGAGCTCTTTCAGTATGCCATTGTGAGTAATTGGCCATAATATTATCTAGCAATTTAGTAGCCTCACCCAAAGTAATTTCCATAAAATTTCCCCCCGCGGCAGAATCTAAAAGATTATGAGAAACAAAATTCAACCCCGCATAAATTTTTTGTATGATCATCCAAAGATTTAACCCATGAGTTGGGCTATTCCTTAGCATCAATTTCATCCTTTACCAAGATTGTGCAACATGCTCATGTTCAAGTTTCTAGAAATTCATGATTTGGGTTCTAAGGGAAATGATTTTTGTGGGCGGAAAATACTTAGTAATGAAAGCATCCTTGCACTTGTTCCAACAATCAATACTATTGCGAGGCAAAGAAGAAAACCAATTGTTTGCATGATTTCCCAAAGAAAACATAAATAGTTTCAACTTCACAACATCATTGTCCACATCTTTTTAATTTTGCATATCACATAATTCCACGAATGTGTTAAGATGGGACGCGACGTCCTCATTAGGAGTACCGGCATATTGATTTTCATAACAAGATTCAACAAAGCAATATTAATATCACAAGACTCCGCACTAGTGGCGGGAGGAGCAATCGGAGTGCTACCAACATCATTGTTCTTGGTATTTGAGAAATCACACAATTTGGTGTTCTCTTGAGTCATGATGACTTCACAAAAAGAATGCACTCAAAAAACAGATCTCACGAGAAAACTACAAATGAAAAAGAGGGCGAATAAAACGACAAATTTTTGTGAAGTGGGGGAGAGGAAAACGAGAGGCAAATGGCGAATAATTTAATTTTTGAGGAGATGAGATTTGTGATTAGGAACCTGTTTGATGTTGAAGATCCTCCCCGGCAATGGTGCCAGAAATTCCTTTTGATGTCTGCTAGAACTACGTCGGTATTTCCTGAAAGAGGAAGGGATGATGGAGTATAGTGACGGTAGGTATTTCCCTCAGTGATGAGACCAAGATTATCGAACCAGTACGAGAACCGCCTAACACCACGTAAACAACACCTGCACACACATAACAAATACTTGCGACCCGATGTGTTAAAGGGGTTGTTAATCCCTTTCGGGTACGACGCCTCAAGTAGGCAAGATAACGTGAGATAAATGTGGTAGATAGGATAAATAGATCAGGGAAGAAATAAATTGCAGCAAGGTATTTTTTTATTTTCGGTTTAATAGATCTGAAAATAAAAGAAAAGGGAAAATATATCGCAAGGGAAAATATGATGAAAAGAGACCCGGGGGCGGTAGGTTTCACTGGTGGCTTCTCTCGAGAAAAATAGCAAACGGTGGGAAAACAATTACTGTTGGGAAATTGATAGAACTTCAAATAATGATGACGATATCCAATAAATGATCATTATATAAGCATCACGTCCAAGATTAGTGGACCGACTCCAGCCTGCATCTACTACTATTACTCCACACATCGACCGTTGTCCAGCATGTATCTAGTGTACTAAGTTTCATGAAAAATGGATTAATGTGATAAGAACGATCATAGGATGTAGACAAGAACTATTTCTGTAGAAATATACCCCATCTTGTTATCCTCAATAGCAGCGATACTTACGTGTCATTTCCCTTTCTTTCACTGGGATCAAGCACCGTAAGATCGAACCCACCACAAAGCACCTCTTCCCATTGCAAGATAAATAGATCAAGTTGGCCAAATAAAACCCAAATATCGGAGAGGAAATATGAGGCTATAATCAATCATGCATATAAGAGATCAAGAGAAGACTCAAGTAACTTTCATGGATAAAAACTCAGGTATGATGATAAACTCAAAGTTCATCGTATCCCAACGAACACATCGCAAAAACAATTACATCATATGGATCTCCAAGAGACCATTGTATTGATAATCAAGAGAGAGAGAGAGAGAGAGAGAGAGAGAGAGGAAGCCATCTTGCTACTAACTATCGACTTGTAGGTCTAGAAAGAACTGCTCACGCATCATCGGAGAGGCACCAATGGATATGGAACCCCTCCGAGATGGTGTCTAGATTGGATCTGGTGTTTCTGGAACTTGCGGCGGCTGGAATTGATTTTCGTCGACTCCCCTAGGGTTTCTTGAATATTGGGGTATTTATGGAGCAAAGTGGCGGTCCTGGAGGCCAACGAGGAGGGCACAACCCACCGGGGCTTGCTTGGGCCCCCAGGCTTGCCCTGGTGGGTTGTGCTCCCCTCAGAGCTCCCCTCAGGTGCGTTTCTGGCCCTCTTGATGTCTTCTGGCCCAAAAAAAGTCCACACAAAGTTTCGCTACGTTTGGACTCCATTTGTTATTGATTGATTTCCTGCGGTGTAAAAAACATGCAGAAAATAGCAACTGGCACTGGGCAATATGTCAATAGTATTGGGGAACATAGCAATTATTCAAAGAATTTCCTATGTCTCACCAAGATCAATCTAGGAGATGCTGTCAACGAGATACAGAGAGAGAGAGAGAGAGAGAATGCGTATTCATACCCTTGAAGATCGCTAAGCGGAAGCGTTACAAGAACGTGGTTGATGGAGTCGTACACGTAGCAATTCAAATCGCGGAAGATCCGATCTAGCGCCGAACGGACGGCGCCTCCGCATTCAATGCACATACAGCCCGAGGATATCTCCTCCTTCTTGATCCAGCAAGGGGAGTAGAGAAGTTGAGGGAGAGCTCCGGCAGCACGACAGCGTGGTGGTGGAGCTTGTGGTTCTCCTGTAGGGCTTTGCCAATCACTACGGAGGAGGATGTGTTGGAGGAGGGAGGGGCTGCGCCAAGGGAAGGGTGTGCCTGCCCTCCCACCCCCTCACTATATATAGGGGGAAGGGGAGAAGGGGCTGGCCCCTCTAGATGGATCTAGAGGAGGGGGAGGTGGCCAGGGGAAACCCTAGATGGGTTTGGGCGCCCCCACCCCTAGGAAACTCATCCCCCAAGCTGGGAGGGGCGGCTGCCCAAGGGGTGGCTTCCCCACCTCTCCAGGTTACGTGAGATGGGGTGGAAGGGGTGCACAACCCCTTAGTGGGATGGTGTGCCCCTTCCCCTTGGCCCATAAGGCCACCCCAACACTTGTCGGGGCCTCCGAAACTCCTTTCGGTCACACTGGTCGACACCCGGTAACCCCGGAACAATCACGGACTCCAATACCCTTAGTCCAATATATCGATCTTCACCTTTGGACCATTCCGGAGTTCCTCATCACGCCCTGGATCTCATCTGGGACTCCGAACAACCTTTGGTAACCACATACTAATTCCATTACAATTCTAGCGTCACCGAACCTTAAGTGTGTAGACCCTACATGTTCAGGAACCATGCAAACATGACCGAGATACATCTCCGGTAAATAACCGATAGCATGATCTAGATACCCATATTGGCTCCCACATGTTCCATGATGATCTCATCGGATGAACCACTATGTTGGGGATTCAATCAATCCCGTACACAATTCCCTTTGTCCATCGGTATGTTACATGCCCGAGATTCGATCGCCGGTATCCCCATACCTTGTTCAATTTCGTTACCGGCAAGTCTCTTTACTTGTTCCATAACGCATGATCCTGTGACTAAATCCTTAGTCACATTGAGCTCATTATGATGATGCATTACTGAGTGGGCCCAGAGATACCTCTCCGTGATACGGAGTGACAATTCCCAGTCTCGATTCGTGCCAACCCAACACACACTTTCGGAGATACCTGTAGTGCACCTTTATAGCCACCCAGTTACGTTGTGACGTTTGGTACACCCAAAGCATTCGTACGATATCCGGGAGTTGCACAATCTCATGGTCTAAGGAAATGATACTTGACATTAGAAAAGCTCTTAACAAACGAACTACACGATCTTGTGCTATGCTTAGGATTGGGTCTTGTCCATCACATCATTCTCCTAATGATGTGATCCCATTACCAATGACATCCAATGTCCATGGTCAGTAAACCATAACCATCTATTGATCAATGAGCTAGTCAACTAGAGGCTCACTAGGGACATGTTGCGGTCTATGTATTCACACATGCATTACGGTTTCCAGTTAATACAATTATAGCATGAACAATACACAATTATCATGAACAAGGAAATATAATAATAACCATTTTATTATTGTCTCTAGGGCATATTTCCAAGAGTCCCCCACTTGCACTAGAGTCAATAATCTAGTTCACATCACTATGTGATTGTAATGAATCCGACACCCATGGGTTTTGATCATATCTTGCTTGTGAGAGAGGTTATTAGTCAACGAGTCTGAACCTTTCAGGTCCGTGTGTGCTTGACAAGTCTCTATCTCATCTTGTAGATGCAGCTAGCACACGCCATTTGGAATTCCAAATAACTGCTCAACTATACGGATCCGTTTACTACTCAGAATTATCCCGATTAGTGTCAAAGTTTGCATCGACATAACCCTTTATGACGAACTCTTTTACCACCTCCATAATCGAGAAAAATTCCTTAGTCCACTAGTTACTAAGGATAACTTCAACCGTTGTCCTGTGATCCATTCCTGGATCACTCTTGTACCCCTTGAGTGACTCATGGCAAGGCACACTGCAGGTGCGGTACACAACATAACATACTGTAGAGCCTATGTCTAAAGCATATGGGACGACCTTCGCCATTTCTCTCTCTTCTGCCGTGGTAGGTCCCGAGTCTTACTCAATACTCACACCTTATAACACAACCAAGAACTCCTTCTTTGCCAATTGTCAGTGAGAATGACACCTATGGAATTAATAGAATCCCTACTGTGGTCGATGGGCGCGGGGTTGCGAGAAGAGCGGGTCTAAGAGCCAGCACAAAGGTCGTTTACCTAGGGTCAGGCCGTGGGGATCGCGTAATACCCTAGTCCTGCTTTGGTGTGTATTTCAGTGTTCTTGAGCTAGCTATCGTGCGTGACTTGCTCAAAGAGCTGATTCCCTCTCCAGTATGCCTCGGGCCTCCTTTTATAGTCGAAGGAGGTACCACAGTGGCACACAAGAGGTGGAAAGGGTACAATGTACAAGCTTATCGCTTGTTATTACAGGACAAGACACATTAAATGCGCCCTTGAGGTGTCCCCTCGCTTTATTGCCGCCTCGCCCTTGCTTCGACACGCATCCAAGCCAGCGAGGCGGGCAGCGCCATGTAGGCTGGGAGGCTGCTGAGATGGCCTGGTGGCAGCGTCTTCTTGAAGATCTGCATGCCACCACACAGGTGCTTGGTGAGTTGGCCTCGGGACCGCACGTCACCACGTAGGTGCCCGCCTGGCTAGCTGGGCTGGCAGTGGCATGGGAACAATGGTGGGGTCTTGGTGCACGTAGGCCTGGCCGCGGCCCCGCTCATGTCCTCGGCAAGGGTCTTGTCGGGGCCCCGGCAAGTGTCTTGCCGTGGCAACGCGGTCGTCCCCGGCAAGGATGTTGCCTAAGGTCTTGTGGGGTTCCTCGGTAGTGATCGTGCCGAGGGTCGCTGTCTATTGGTCCTCATCCGATCTTGTGTGTTAATGATCTTCACAAAGATCTGCATCCCATTATGGAGGTGCCTCCCGAGCCTTGGTTCCAATGTGGTTGATGGTGTTGGGAAACTCGGGCTCAAGGGTGGCGCGCTCTGCTGGTGTTGAGCAAGCTGCCCCGGCAAGGCTCTTGCCGGGTCTGCGGAGGCTGCCCCTGCAAGGGTCTTGCCGGGGGAGTTCGCCTCGCCCTCTTGCTCTTCGTGTCTCCATCTTGGCGTTGCCTTGGTCGTCTTGTGGCTTCGTCTCTCCTCCTCTGCCCTGCTCAGAGTGGCCGCAGGCGCGACGCTGACTGCCAGTGCACAGGTAAAGGGGTGCAAAGTAGATCCCCTACTTCTGTACACCAATAGGAGCCCCCGGGTTTGGGCCACACATAAGCGTGACGCGTTGTTGGGCTAGGCCCAAAACGGTGCGCGGGCAGGCGGGGCCAATTTTTACCGCAGTAACTTTTCCGCCCGCTGCGCTTCCCCATGACCCGCATTGAATGCGCGACGTGGATGGTCGTGCATGACGTGGGGGGCATGCATGGGGCATCTGCTGCACGCATGCGTCACGTCGTAGTAAATGGTAAAGAGGCAGCCTGCGCCTTCCCCATAAAAAGGAATAACCGCAGGCGCTCTATTGATTTACCTTCTGTGCTTTCTCCAATCTCGGCATCGCTATCCCCATCTTCTTCCTCCTCGATCTCTCGCCTCTGCTCGTTGCTGCTGTGCCCCCGTTGCTCTCGATCCTCTGCCTTCGCCCAGCCACCATGGCGCCCAAGACCGGAAAGGGCAAGGGCAAGGGGGTGACCAAGGATGTTGTGGAGAAGGAGGCACCGGAGAACGAGTCAGCGGTGCGGCGGGTGCAGTGCGGCGGATTTCTTCAGCCCTCTGTGGGCGGCAGACATGACGGGGTACCCGGCCACGAGCATGATCCCCACCGACTGCGGCGAGGCCGGCCCAAATCGGTACCCCTTCTTCGTCGATTTCTTCTCCTGCGGGCTCTGCCCCCTTTCTCTAATTTCTTCAATGACGTCATGCGCACCTTCGGCTTCCGTCTTCTGGACCTCATGCAGAACGCCCTAGCGTGCATGGCATTTTTCACCCACCTCTGCGAGGGCTTCGTTGGGGTTTTTCCCAGCACGGCGCTCTTCCGCCACTACTTCTCCCCTCGCCTCCAGCCAGGGGGCGCCGTCTTTGGAAGCATCTTGGATCTCAAGGGTCCAAGGGAGAGGCACATATCCGGAGGGTGCCCAAAAGTATAGGTGGGAAGAGTGGCGAGCTCGGTGGTGCTGGATTGAGGAGAAGAATCCGCCAGAGTTCTGCCGGGTTTGTCGGAGCCCACCGATTTGTGGCGAGGACTTGAGCGACACCGACGCCGATGACGCGAAGCTTTCAATTGCCACTACAAAGATCCATCACCTTACCATGGCCGGGCTCACCCTGGAGATGATTGGGGCAGACTTCATCCGCCGCTAAATCGCCCCGCTGCACAACAAGGGGAGGCCGGCTTGGGACTTCAGGAATGCGGCCGACATCATGAGGCTCCGCCCTGGCCTGAAGCACAACTTCACGGTGATGGGACATGCCCATTTCTGCTAGAGTCTCTTCCAGCTTGATGTGTTCGCCGACGGCAGGGTGGAGAGGATCGGCAGGGCCACGAAGGCCGGCAAGGTCATCAAGGGGCCCCTATTTGGGTTACCGCCGGGTGTGTTCCCTCTGAGCAACAACATGTGCTAGGCCGCCATTCTCGAGATGATGCCGGTCTTTAACGCGCACGGCCTCGACCCGTCCTGGGTCGAGCCCCCGGCATGTGAGGTGCAGGAGTCCTTTGACAACTTGTCAGAGGGGTTTGACCGCGACGAGCCGCTGCTCGTCGAGGACACCACCCAGGCGGACATCGACTACATCGCCGCCAGGGTGGTGGATGCACAGCTTGCCATGGAGACCGGCAACACCGGCGGCATGTAGGATGAGGACGACGCGGCTACGGAGGAGAGGGAGCTCGCCAATTGGGCGGGGGCTGCCGGGGAGGCCAGCGGTGCCAACACTAGGGCCCCTCTCGTTGAGGACGTGGTCGAGGAGTCGACCGAGGGAGAAGCTGAGGCCGAGGACCCTCTGGCCATAGGAAGAGGACGTGTCCTGCGGCGGGCTAGCTCTGGCAAGCTGGTCCAGCCCAAGAGGACCTAACCGCGGCAAGGGGTCCAGGGGGGGTCCGTGTGCCAGACAAGGGCCGCGACAGCAAAGAAGAAGGTGGTGAAGATCGTGGTGGCGAAGAAGAAAGCGACCGCCTCTTCTTCGTCCAAGCGTCACCGGACTCCATCCCCTTCTCCTCCTCGACAGATGTCGACCCGGAGGATGCCTTCGACCTTGGGTCCCTCCGTCCAAGGAGGAAAAGGAAGGCGGCGAAGAGGAGGCGGAGGACGAGTAAGTGCCCACCCTTCGTCATCTCTGTTCTTCCAGGCCATGTTTGCTTTTTGTGACTTGTTCTTGTCTTTGCAGGGACCGGGAGACGCTGGCCCAGAGGATGGCGAAGAGGGCCAGGGCGTCGGCGGGCGATCAGCCCCTGGCGGGCGCTTCCCACATGTCGGTAGTGGAGATCAGCCTGGACAACAGCCCCCGGCGCAGCCCCCAGTGTGCGTCCACCACTTACTCCTCATCAACATGCGCCGGGGTATGATCTTTTTTCACTAACCTTGCCGTGGCTTCAGGAGGAGGACGGCACCAGGAGGAGCCACCGAGGGCTGCCCCCAACACGCCGCCCCCATCAACCACACCGCCCCGAGGGGCGTCTCCGGCAAGGGCACCGAGCGCCAAGCCCATGCGCACTGAGGAGGAGGAGGCGGACTTGGGCAGTGGTGGCTCCGTCCTGGCAATAGATATTGGCGGGGAGGGGGCCACTTCTTCTCAGCCTGGCACGGGTAAGTCACCCGCTTTTTGTTCCTGCTTTTCCTTCTTTCTTTTCCGAACCTTGATCTTGGCCTTGCCTCATTCTCCTTTTCGGCATCCAGATCCTCCCTTGGCGGGCCAGGAGGATGTCGACACCGTCATCATGGAGTTCGCCATGGACGCCAAGGCCGAGGCCGACAAGATCGCCGCTGAGCCTGTGGTCGAGGAGGCCACCAAGGGGCCTACCGGAGGGGCCGGCAAGGCTGCTGCCGGGGGTCCGGCAGTGGCACCGCCGAGGAGGCCGGCAAGGGGCCTGCTGGGGAGGCCGGCAAGGCCACTGCGGAGGAGGAGGTAGTCGACGATCAACCCTCCTCCTCCGTTGCCTCCGGCTCAAGCAGGTACCTGAAGGTGGGTGACGACCTGTTCGTCCACCTTCCAGGGACGGCGGGCACCAGGGCGCGAGCCAAGGGGGAGGTGTTCGACAACGAGGTGCTCGCCGCCGCCGGGCTCGAGTATGTCGATGAACTGAGCATCGGTGGCGGTGGTACCCAGGAGGAGCAGCTTCTACGGGCTATGGGCGCCAGCTTCTGGAAGCTCCAAGCCCTCCACCGTGCCCGTCTGGACAAGGCAAGGTCCAGGGAGGAAGCGGCGGGAAAGGCGAAGGCGAATCTTGAGGAGCGCGTCACCGAGGCGTAGGCCTGGTTCCGCCAGGCCCACAAGGAGCTGAAGGCGGCCCAAGACTAGCTGGCTAAGCGCCAACAGGAGCTCCTCTTGAAGTAGGACGACATCGAGAAGGCCCAGGAGGCGGCGAGGGAAGAGGCCGCCAAGGCAGAGGCCGCCCGGTCCCAGCGCCAAGCCGAGCTGAACTCCCAGGAGGAGGACCTCGTCGCTCGTGAGGTGGCGCTTGCCACCACACTCCTTGGCAAGGACGAGGAGGCCACGAAGCTCGCCGCGCAACGGACCCAGGAGCTGGAGCGGAAGCACAAATAAGTACTTGATGCTCAAGATCTAGCCCACCGCGACAAGGTGAAGGAGCTGGAGGCGGAGCAGGACGGCATGAAGAACAGGGCCGAGCAGCTGGCGAAGGAGAAGGACACGGTCAACTGCGACTTGACGGAGGCGCAGGGCGCAGTCTTTGACAAGGCCGAGATGCTCAATCGCGCCAACGATTCCATCCAGGACCTTAAGCTGAAGCTGGAGGGTCTTGAGGGGATGCTTTCGGAGGCCAAAGCCTAGGAGGAGACCCTGACCAAGAGCCTGGATACAGAGAGGCAGCTATGGAAGAAAGACACCGCCAACCACGAGGATTTCGTGAAGGGCGGAAACCTCTGGATCAGCCGCCTCGCCAAAGTCGCCAACAGGATCACCAAGAAGCTGGCTGACATGGGGATGTCGGATGTATGGTACACCCCAGAGCCGAACGTGAGCCCCAACGCCAGGCTGACCCTATTCTTCGAGGGCGTTCTTGGAGCCCTGGAGCAGTTCCGCTCTAATAAAGCGAGCTCTCTGGCCAAAGAGGCCCGGCACCTCTGCCGGGGTGCCCTGACCATGGTTCTCACCAAGGTGGCGTACTGGTATCCCAACCTCGACTTTGATGCCATGCTAGAGAGCTTGCTGGAGGACGTGGACCTCGCGCCGCTCAGGGAGCGCATCAAGCCCATCATCAGTCACGTCGACGGAATCGAGAGGGTGGAGGGCCAGCGCCGGGACTAGGCACCCCGTTTCTCATAGCCACTGCGGGTTCACGACCAAGACAATTTATATCTTTTGTTAGAACTACAACAACAATTGATGTAATATAACTCTACAGTACTTTTGAAACGATGCATGTTATCTTCCAATTCGATCTTTCTCTGTACGTCCACCCTACATTAATTGGGTAGGCTTGCCGGCGCATAAACCCATGCCATGGCACCTTGAGGACGGATCTCCAATAGCCTGGCGGGTGTTCATGCTGCCAGGCGAACAACCTTGCCGTTCTCAGCACGGCCGCTTGAACTGTCGAGCGGACTCGTCACAAAACGAGAGCTATTGCCAATAGCGGGAGGCTACCCTGCCTTTGTCGACGCAGCCACTTGAACTGTTGAGCGGACTCGAAACAGAACAAAGGCGTTGCCAATAGTGGAAGGGCCCCATTGCGTGCGAGTTTTGTATATAGAGGGAAAGATCTCCCGGGAGAATAACCTTATATAAAAGGATATGCTCAAAGTTTTTTCATGACATAGCTTTTCTTTCGCCGTGCGAGCGCTCACTGCACTCGCAAGTGATGTCGCTAGTTTGATCGCCTCCTTCCTTGGAAAACCATGGCGATGAAGAGCTGCTAGACTAACTGCATGACCGGATTCTCATAGCTACACCCCCTACCTGGCACGCCAACATGTTGGAGAGAACGACACCTATGGGATCAACGGAATCCTACTTAAGTCGGTGGGCGTGTGGCTGTGAGAAGAGCGGGCCTAAGAGCCAGCAAAAAGGTCATTTACCCAGGTTCGGGCCGCTGGGATCGCGTAATACCCTAGTCCTGCTTTGGTGTGTATTTCAGTATTCTTGAGCTAGCTATTGTGCGTGACTTGCTCAAAGAGCCGAATCCCTCTCCAATACGCCTCGGGCCTCCTTTTATAGTCGAAGGAGGCACCACAGTGTCACAGAGGAGCTAGAAGGGGTACAGTGTACAAGCTTACCGCTTGTTATTACAGGACAAGATGCATTAAATGCGCCCCTGAGGTGTCCCCTTGCTTTATTGCCGCCTCGTCCTACTTCGACACGCGTCCAGGTCAGCGAGGCGGGCAGCGCCATGTTGGCTGGCAGGCTGCTGAGCTGGCGCGATGGTGGCGTCTTCTCGAAGATCTACATGCCACCACGCAGGTGCTTGCAAAGTTGGCCTCGGGACCGCACATCGCCACGCATGTGCCCGCCTGGCTGGATGGGCTAGCAGCTGCATGGTAACAGCGGTGGGGTCTGCTTGCACGTGGGCCTGGCCGCGGCCATGCTGATGTCCTTGGCAAGGGTCTTGCCGTGGCACCGCGGTCGTCCCCGGCAAGGATGTTGCCGGAGGTCTCGTGGGGTTCCTCGGCAGGGATCGTGCTGAGTGTCGCCGTCTTCTGGTCCTCATATGATCTTGTGTGTTAATGATCTTCACAAAGATCTGCATGCCATTATGGAGGTGCCTCCCGAGCCTTGGTTCCAATGTGGTTGATGGTGTTGGAAAACTCGGGCTCAAGGGTGGCGCGCTCCGCTGGTGTTGGGCAAGCTGCCCCGGCAAGGCTCTTGCTGGGGCTGAGGAGGCCGCCCCGACAAAGGTCTTGCCGGGGGAGTCCACCTCGCCCTCTGCTCTTCGTGTCTCCGTCTTCGCGTTGCCTTGGTCGTCTTGTGGCTTCGGCACTCCTCCTATGCCCTGCTCAGTGTGGCTGCATGCACAGTTCTGACTGCCCGTGCACTGGTAAAGGGGTGCAAAGTAGAGCCCCTACTTCTGTACAGCGACACCGATCTATTTTGAACTCCTTCAAAATCTTGTCACGGTATGTATTCATTTGAAAGTACTATCAAGCGATTTTGATCTATCTTTATAGATCTTGATGCTCAATGTTCAAGTAGCTTAATCCAGGCTTTCCATTGAAAAACACTTTTCAAATAACCCTATATGCTTTCCAGAAATTCTACATCATTTCCGATCAACAATATGTCAACAACATATACTCATCACAAATTCTATAGTGCTCCCACTCACTTCTTGGAAATAAAAATTTCTCATTAACTTTGTATAAACCAAAAATCTATGATCATCTCATCAAAGTGTATGTTCCAACTCCGAGATGCTTACTCCAGTCCTAAAAAAGGATTGTTTGAGATTTGCATACTTGTTATCATGTTTTAGGATTGACAAAACCTTCTGGTTGTATCACATACAACCTTTCCTCAAGAAAATCATTGAGGAAACAATGTTTTGACATCCCATCTGCAAGATTTCATAAATAATGCAGTAACTGCTAATTTAATTCCAACAGACTCTTAGCATCGCTACGAGTGAGAAAGTCTCATCGCAGTCATATCCTTGAACTTGTTGAAAAACATCTTAGTGACAAGTCGAGCTTTCTTAATGGTGACACTTACCATCATTGTGTGTCTTCCTTTTAGAATCCATTTGTACTCAACAGCCTTTCGACCATCAAGTAGTTCTTCCAAAGTCTACACCTTGTTTTCATACATGGATCCTCTGTCGGATTTTATGGCGTCGAGCCATATATTGGAATCCGGGCCCACCATCGCTTCTCCATAGCTCGTAGGTTCATTTTTGTCAAGCAACATGACCTCCAAGACAGGATTACGTACCACTCTGAAGTAGTACGCATCCTTGTCGACCTACGAGGTTTGGTAGTGACTTGATCCGAAGTTTCATGATCACTATCATTAGCTTCCACTTCAATTGGAGTAGGCGCCACAGGAACAACTTCCTGTGCCATGCTACACACTAGTTGAAGTTACGTTTCAATAACCTCATCAAGTCTCCACCATCTTCCCACTCAATTCTTTTGAGAGAAACGTTTCCTCGAGAAAGGACCCGTTTCTAGAAACAATCAATATTGTTTCCAGATCTAAAAAAGGAGGTATACCCAATTGTTTTGGGTTTCCTAGGAAGATGCATTTATCCGCTTTGGGTTCGAGCTTATCAAGCTAACACTTTTTCACATAAGTGTTGCAGCCCAAACTTTTAAGAAACGACACCTTAGGTTTCTCTAAACCATAGTTCATACAATGTCATCTCAAAGGAATTGTGTGGTGCCCTATTTCAAGTGAATGCGGTTGTCTCTAATGCCTAACCCACAAAGGATAGTGGTAATTCAATAAGAGACATCATGGTATGCACCATATCCAATAGGGTGCAGCTATGATGTTCAGACACACCATCACACCATGGTGTTCTAGGCGGTATTAGTTGTGAAACAATTTCGACAATGTCTTAGTTGTGTACCAAACTCGCAACTCATCTCTATGATCATATCACAGACATTTTATCCTCTTGTCACGAAGATCTTCAACTTCACTCTGAAATTACTTGAACCTTTCAATAATTCAGACTTTGTGTTTCATCAAGTAAATATACTTAGCATCTTACTCAAATCATCTGTGAAGTAAGATCATAACGATATCCATTGCGTGCCTTAGCACTCATTCACTACAAAAAAATACACTTCCGTGATGATACGTGTTTGTCACAGTAGGTCGCATTTTCTGTCATGCATGTACATCCATGACGATTTTATGACAGAATCAAGATAGTCATACCTGTGCTGTCGTAGAAGTGTTCCATGACATTACCAAAATTATCCTCACGGAAGTGTCCACTTCCATGACGATAAATCACGCGTCACAGAAGTGCTTTCGTCAAGGGTGACCGACACGTGGCATCCACCGTAACGGAAGGCTGTTAAGCTATCGGGTCCGGTTTTGGAACCGATAACCCATTAACAGCCCCGACCAATGGGGACTTTCCACATGTAAAATCATCATTGGATGGAGGAAACACGTGTCGGCTCACCGTTGGGACGGATGTCATCCACTCATTGGACCCAAGGTGCCTATGATACATCAACACGTGGCACGGCCCAACAGAGGCTCATTCCTGCGAAAAGGCCAGCCCATTTGACTTGGTCAAAAGGTGGCGGGCCGGCCCATGGAAAGCCTGTTAATGGCTTGTCCGCATATAGCCCATTTACAACCCGCTAACCGAGGGCCCGTTACGCCCTATCCGAATTAGGCCCAGTAGCATCATCTGGGCCCTCCAATATGATTCCAGCTTGTTTTAACTTCCGGCCATGTGTGGCCCATGACTTATTTCGGCCCATATGAGGCCCTTTGTAACTCTTGGCCCATTAATGGCCCGTGGTGGAACTGGTCCGTAATGAACAGTGTATCACTTTATACCCATTAACGGCCCATTATTCCACTTGGCCATATCCATCCCAAGTTATCTTTCTGCCTTCTCAGGGCCCATTTATTCTCGGGCTCATTTGCAGCATTCGGTTACTTACGGCCCGTTACTATCATTTTCTGCTTGTGGGCCAAATTCAGCCCGTCGTTACATTCGGCCTGTTTGTGGACCGTTAATACGTTGGGCCGTTTTCATGTCAAAAAAACCCGTTGGGCTGTTTTCATAAAGTTATCAAATACGGCCCATTAACGGCCCGTTATGGTCCACGAATAGTATGACCCATGATTGGCGAAATGATGATACGCCCCGTAGAAGGCCCATGCACCCTACGGCCCGTAGAAGGCCCATGGATCCTACGGCCCGTACAGAAGGCCAATGGATCCTATGCCCGTAGAAGGCCCATGGATCATACGGCTCGCAGGAGGCCCATGGTTACAACAGTCCGTGTGCTGCCATGATTATTTTGGCCTAGTTACCAAAAATAGGCTATTGTGGCCACTAGAAAAACACAGAAAAAGAACTGCAGTGACTACAAGCAAACAACTAAACACGACAATTAGGAAATAAATAAGCAAGAAATTAATGCTAACCTATTACCGCTATTACACATATTACATCCACTGGGCATCAAAGTTCACCACCAGTGCAAATATAGGGAACAAAGCAGCATATTCCATACACTGGCCGTCAAAATTGGCCACCAGTGCAAATAAACGCGGCAGCAAAACAATAGCATAACTGAAACAACTTCAGAAGATCTCAAGAAACCTTATCCTGGGTATCCACCATGCTGGCAATAAGCTTAGCAAGCTTATTAGCTTTGTCCTGTTTGGCGCTAAAATCCTCCAATGCTTGCTAGCTGTTGCACCAGAAAGTATGCATCTGAATGCTCCAGGGACTTCCGCAGTCCTTCCGCTTCTTGTCGTAGCACAGCTGATCGATGTCTATCAGCTTGTAGTTGAGACTCAAGAAACCGAATTGATTCAGACAGTGAGTTTGAATAGCTTGTGGTAGTGGCCAGTAACTCGAACACTAAACCAAGACATGACTTTGGGGTTGTCTCACTGTCTTCAAGATAGTCTTCCTTAGCTATTTTATCAGCTTTGTTGGAGACCAACAAGGATGTGTCACTATCCTGAACCTTATCTGCATTACTTCCTTTACCATTGCTTAATAAGGCACTCTTCCCCAATATTCTGTCAGCATTCTAAACGAAGAAACAAGCAGACACATAACATGTTTAGCATGTACTAGTATATGAAACTCATTTCGGTGAACTGATTCATTAGTAAGGTGGACAGGATTAAACTACCAATTCTTCTATTGCCAAGTACTAGTACATAATAAAAGCATGAAACAAACATATATCTATGTCCTATGGTCACTGCATTGTCTTGCCAAATCAAAATAGAGACATGGTTCAAATCATATCAGTTCAAGACAAAGCATCAGTGAAAGAATCCAAAGAGTGGGAAACTACACGGCACAACAATATTTCAGATGGGTACTGAGGGAGTCCTGGATTAGGGGGTCCTCAGATAGCTAGACTATGTACTTGTGTCAGACTGGTTGACTATGAAGATACAAGATTGAAGACTTCGTCCCGTGTCCGGGTGGGACTCTCCATCACGTCTATGGCAAGCTTGGCAATTCGGATATGTAGATTTCCTTCTCTGTAACTGACTCTGTGTAACCCTAGCCCCCTCCAGTGTCTATATAACTCAGAGGGTTTAGTCCGTAGGACAACGACAATCAAAATCATAGGCTAGCTTCTAGGGTTTAGCCTCTATGATCTCGTGGTAATTCAACTCTTGTGGTACTCATATCATCAAGATCAATCAAGAAGGAAGTAGGGTATTACCTCCATCGAGAGGGCCCGAACCTGGGTAAACATCATGTCCCCTGCCTCCTGTTACCATCAGCCCTAGACACACAGTTCGGGACCCCCTACCTGAGATCCGCCGGTTTTGAAACCGACATTGGTGCTTTCATTGAGAGTTCCACTGTGTCGTCACGATAAGGCTTGATGGCTCCTTCAATCATCTGCAACAATGTGATCCAGGGTGAGGTTTTCCTCCCTGGACAGATCTTCGTATTCGGTGGCTTCGCATTGCGGGCCAACTCGCTTGGCCATTTGGAGCAGATCGATAGCTACACCCCTGGCCATCATGTCAGGTTTGGAAGCCTGAACTACACCGCCGACATCCGCGGAGTCTTGATCTTCAACGGATTCGAGCCCATGACAGGTGCGTCAAACAGTCATGAGGAGCATGACCAAGATCTGCCATCGGACGGTGTTCGGGAGATCACACCTGCGGCTGCCCCGACCCTTAATCCACAGGAGATCGTGCCATCTGAGGACGGGTGGATCGACCCCGCCACGGAGGCCGCACACTCAGTGACGTTAGAGCCGAACACAAACTTTGCCTCTAATGGGGTATGTGTCATCGGACCCTCGGACTCATCTCCGGCCATAGGCTTCGAATCTGATTGGGCACCGGTCATGGAGTTTACATCGACGGATATCTTTCAGCACTCGCCCTTCGGCGACGTGCTAAATTCATTAAAATCGCTCTCCCTGTCAGGAGACTCTTCGCCGAACTATGTCCGGCTTGAGTGGGAAGCGGATGACAAAGAAATTCGTCCCCCTCCCACCACCCACTTAATAGCCACTGTCGACAACTTAACCGACATGCTTGATTTCGACTCCGAAGACATCGACGGTATGGATGATGATGCAGGCGAAGAACAGGAACCACCGCCCACAGGGCGCTGGACAACCACCTCATCATACAATATATATATGTTGGACACGCCCAAAGAAAGCTATGGCGATGAAGCAATGGAGGATAATCCCCTCGAGAAGCAATCTAAGTGCCGATGGCGCCGCTCTAAGCCCCGCCATAGCAAAAATGGCGATATAGGCACAAGAGACAATAGCACTCCGGATGGTGCCGTAGACGAAAACAATCCCGCCCAGCCAAGCTTCGAGCGAGCCGGACAGGAGGATGGGCAAGTTAGCCCTGATAAACAGGCAATGGTTGGAGATTCGGAGGATGATAATTACATGCCCCTCTCTGAAGACGAGGTGAGCCTCGGCGACAAAGAATTCATCATGCCCGAGGACCCCGTCGAGTAGGAGCACTTCAAGCGCCGGCTTATAGCCACTTCAAAAAGCCCGAAGAAAAAGCAGCAGCAACTTCAAGCTGATCAAGATCTGCTAACTGATAGATGGACTAAGGTCCTGGCAGCAGAGGAATACAGACTCGAGCGCCCAACAAAAAGTTACCCAAAGTGCAGGTTGCTACCTCAACTCGAGGAGGAGGCGCTAAAGCCTACACTACCAGCGCTGGATGCGGTGGACCGGCCACCTTGTGGCCGAGACAAAGCGGCGTATCAACCCGAAGTCGAGCCCGCACACCGTCGCCAAACAAGCAAAAACACGCAGGCCCAGGGCTAACGCGTGACCTGCAAGATAAATCGAAAACAAAGCAGGACAGTCAAGATCGATCTACGGATCACGGGGGCGCGCCCCAACGCGTGACGATGACCGTCACGCCAGATATACTAAAAATAAATCCGGCCGGGCCAAATACAACAGACCAGACTCATTTGAACTGCATCTGATGTCGCCCAGCACAGAGGCGCCGCACACCCCCTATGCTTTACGGATGAAGTAATGGATCATGAATTCCCAGAAGGGTTTAAACCCGTGAACATTGAATCATATGATGGTATAACAGACCCTGCGGTATGGATTGAGGATTTCCTTCTCCACATTCACATGCCCCGCGGCGATGATCTACATGCCATCAAGTACCTCCAACTAAAACTCAAAGGACCGACTCGGCATTGGCTGAATAGCCTGCCGGCAAACTCCATTGGCAGCTCGGAGAACTTGGAAGACGCATTCCTTGACAACTTCCAGGGCACTTATGTGCGACCCTCGGATGATGATGACTTAAGTCACATAACCCAACAGCCCGGAGAGTCGGCCAGGAAATTCTGGACTCGGTTCCTAACTAAAAAGAACCATATTGTTGATTGTCCGGATGCTGAAGCCCTAGCGTCCTTTAAGCATAAGATCTGTGACGAGTGGCTCGCCCGACACCTCAGCCAAGAGAAGCCGAAGTCCATGGCAACCTCACGACACTTATGACCCACTTTTGTGCGGGCGAGGACAGTTGGCTGGCTCGTAGCAACAGCACATCAAGAAATCCTAGCACTTTAGATGCCAGAGATAACAATGGAAAGCCCCGACGCAACATACATAAGCGTCGCAACAATGGCGATAACGCCGAAGACACGGCAGTCAATGTCGGATTCAGTAGCTCTAAGTCCGGTCAGTGAAAAAAGCCATTCAAAAGAAACAATCCGGGTCCGTCCAGTCTAGACAGCATACTCGATCGCTCATGTCAAATTCACGGCACCCCCGATAAACCAGCCAACCACACCAATAGAGAATGTAGCGTGTTCAAATAGTCCTGCAAGTTGAATACCGAAAACAAGGAAAAGGGGCTGCATAGCAATGACAACAAGGATCCCCGGCCGCCAAACACAGTAGGACAGAAGATATTTCCTCCCCAAGTGAAAACGGTAAACATGATATACGCAACCCATATTCCCAAGCGGGAACGGAAGCGTGCACTAAGGGACGTCTATGTGATGGAGCCAGTCGCCCCAAAGTTCAACCCATGGTCTTCTTGTCCGATCACTTTTGATCGCAGGGACCATCCAACCAGTATCCATCATGGCGGTTCGGCCGCATTGGTCCTCGACCCCATCATTGAAGGATTTCACCTTACAAGAGTTCTTATGGACGGTGGCAGCAGCCTGAACCTGCTCTATCAGGATACAGTGCGCAAAATGGACGGTGTAGAGGCCTGTTGCACAGGCTCAGTCACACTAGAAGTAGTCTTCGGATCTTTGGACAACTTCTAAAGCGAGGAGTTAATCTTCGATATTGTCCCCTTCCGCAGTGGCTATCACGCACTGCTCGGACAAACCACATTCGCCATAATCAATGCGGTACCATACTATCCATACCTCAAGCTCAAGATGCCAGGACCTCGCAGGGTTATAACATTCAATGGAAACACAGAGCGCTCCCTCCGAACAGAAGAGCACATTGCGGCCCTCGCAGTAGAAGTACAGAGCAGCCTTCTTAGGCAGACCTCCAATTCGGCAATAAAGCCCCTAGACACCGCCAAGTGGGTCCGGAGTACTATGCAACATGATCGTCAGGCACACCTTGAGCTCGCCTCGCAATTCCACCTCCGCCCTAGTTCCAGTCAGGTGGGGAAATTCGTGCCGCGCGTACATAACTACGCACTTAAAATACCATGGACATAGGCGGAGGCACAAGTAAAGTACGGCTCACAATGCGACTCAACCGCCCCAGGACCTGTACACTTTCCCCCCTTTTCCTTCTTTCAGGTCCCTATTTTCTGGAGGCTCCTCCGGTAACCTGACTATTGGACCCATCACGGAACGAAACACCAAGGAAGCAAGGAGCTTTGACGTACAAAGGAATCCCTAGGTGGTCTCTGATAACGAGCATTATACCTGTTTTACATACCACATGCAGGTCGCCTTTGGTCAGGACATGTCAAATAGTCCTATTTTACTTATCTTACTACTTGTATATGTACGCTTTGACGTATCATTCAAATAACAAGGGAAAATAATGTACAACCTCAGCATATTATTACATTTCTTTATCTTTTTCCTCGACTGCTTACTTTTTAGAAATTACGCCCGTACATTCTGGTACGTTCAATCCACCAGGGGCTTCAGTGTACCCCATAACACGACAAGAAAAGTCCGAACCCTTTCGATAGTGCGGCACCCCGAACTTATAGCATTATATGCATCAACTCCGAATCATGTCTTGGGTCAATAGTTGGGTTTGCTCGGCTCCCAAGTTTTGCTGCCTTACGTTCCGCTACATCGGCTCAGGTGGCACAGGGAGAACTACTGCGATTATGTCCCGGTTCTTTCGGACGATCACCTTAGTAGAGAAAGTCGAAAACTAACTGTCATGATGCGGCGAGAGCTGGTCGCTGTTCGAGAGGTCTCAAATCCTTTAAGATTTTTTCTGCTTTGAGCGAGGAATTGGCCTTGTCCGATTTAGGCGTGTATAGCGCCCCAAGTTCGGCCTTCCGAATACCAGGGGCTACGCCAAAATTTAAAATTATAGACTTCTATGGCTAAGTGAGAGTAATAAAGCTGTATAGTCTGATTTCCTTGTTCGTTGCGCTAAACACCTCCTTAAAGGACCAAAAATTTGGATAAAGAGTGTTTAGATTTATCCCGAATACCCTTGTACTAGTTACATGGGGGCAGAAGCCGACGACTGGTCAACTCTCAGATTTTATAAACGACCGCACAGAAGGTAATATTTTAAATCAATAAGTGTTATATAGCGCAAATGAACTCGCTTTCATATTACAGGATCAAATGAGTACATTCATTCAAATATTACATCCTTAGAACATTCCTCTGCCACAAGGCGGGCGCCCTTCAGGACACCGTCATAATACTTTTCTGAGTGGCGGTGCTCCTTGCCCTTCGGCGGCCCCTCCGTCACCAGTTTCTCGGCATCCATCTTCGCCCAGTGCACTTTCATGCGGGCGAAGGCCGTGCGTGCACCTTTAATACAAACTGACCGCTTTATGACTTCAAGCCTTGGGTAGGCATTCACAAGCCGCTTTACCAGGCTAAAGTAGCTACTGGGCAGGGGCTCGGAAGGCCACATCCGGACTATGAGGTCCTTCATGGCCAGTTCAGCCGCCTTGTGAAATTCGACCAGCTGCTTCAGCTGGTCGCTCAAGGGCATCGACCGTTTGGCCCCAATATACTGGGACCAGAACAACTTCTCCGTCGAGCTCCCTTCTTCAGCTCGGTAGAACTCTGCGGCATTAGTTATGCTGGACGACAGATCTGCGAATGCTCCTGGAGAGCTCCAAATTCGTGTAAGTAAAAGGAAAGCCTCCTTCACATGCTTGCTTTGCATATTGAATGCCTTACCCGCCGCAATCTTCTTGGCCGCTTGAACCTCCTGGAGGGCCTTTTGGGCTTCGGCCTTGGCATCCTGTGCGCTCTGGAGGGCCTTCGCAAGCTCGGACTCCTGCGTCTTAGAGTGATGCTCAAAGGACTCGTATTTTTCGACGAAATCCTGGAGCTCTTGCTGGACCTCATTGACACAGGCCTCTTGCTTCTCGCGTTCGGTGCATTCCGTGGCCGCTTTGTCTTCGGCTTGAGTCATATTCTGTTATTCCGTGGCTGCGACCCCTGCTTATTCACACAAGACATATTCTGTTAGACTCCCGTGGATGTTATTTAATCCTCCGTTCGGCCTTTCTTTCTGAACACCAAACAGAGCATCAGGGGCTACTGTCTATACTGTGAGATTTTCTTATAATCTTATTACTTACCTCAAATCTTGTTAGGAGGCTGGCGCAGGCTTCGGTCAAGCCGCTTTTGGCGGACCGAACCTTCTCAATCACCATACTCATAAGAGTACGGTGTTCTTCATCAATGGAAGCGCCCTGAAGCGCTTCTAGCAAGTTGTTCGATGCCTCTGGATTGACAGAGGTCATCAGCATAGGCGGCTCGCACCCCTTAGTGAGAGGATGCCTGCCTGAATCCGGAACCATTGAGGGTTCCAGCGCAGTATCCGGCTGGGGGCCCGACTTGTTGCGGCCCCCGTCACTAGAATCCATGCGGGTTTTCCCTCCCATGTGCCCGGCGTCTGGGATTTTGGCTTGGGGCGTCTCTAGAACTGTCTCCCCTCGGTCCGGTATCCTTTGAGACAACACCTCATTGTCGTCCGCGGGCCGGGGGGAGGTGGCCGTCAGGAGTGAATCACTGTTCATCGCCGACTGGATCAAAGTCCCATTCGAGGAGGATACATTGATGTGGGCTTTGGCCGGACTGCACGATCATATTTGACATGATAAGGAGCAATAAATCAAAACATACCGGAAGTATTATAGTGTCCAAATACTTACGACTTGGCCAAGGGCTTGTCCCTGGGCAGGTACCCCTCGTCGCTGTAGGAGGCTATGGTGGAGTGGTCCGGAGGGAGGGTCTTTCCCTTCTTGGACCATCCGGCCTCCCTAGGCGGGGCGACCTTCCTTTTCATTCCCCCCCCCCCCGGTTGGGGGGGGGGGGCTTTCCTGTTCCTCCTCCTTGTTTTCGTTGGAGGAGTAGTGTCGGTGTACTAGAATAGGGGTACTCTAGTACCCCGAACTTGTGCACGGGCAGTTGCAGCGCCCCGCGGCAAGGGCTTGCCGGATGACCGCCAAGATACTCCGTGGCTCCTTTGGAGCCATTCAAGAACAAAGTATTCAAGTAAAGAAGACAAGGCCCCGGCAAGAGGAGCTTGCCGGGAAGGCCAACCGAGGCATCTCAAGGAACTTGCCACGACGCGCCACGCGTCCCGGCAAGGCCCGGTGAGCGACAAGCTTCCGGGCGCGACAAGACCACGACCGCGGCAAGACGCTTGCCGCGGCAAGCGGCCACTCTGTGCCCACGCTCCAGTGCATCCACCAACGTGTCGCCCTGGGGGCCTTTCCAGGCACGCGTGGCGGAAGGCTGTGCAGCCAGCGGTAAGCGGTGGCATGCAATGCTGACAAGATCGCCATCATGGCAGGCGGTGGCGCCCCTGACGGTCCTTTTCTACACTGTTTAGGCGACACAGACAGGCATTTAATGCCCTTGTCCCCTGCCATCAGGGTTAGGTAGAGAGCACTGTACAAGTAGCTGTACCAACCACCTCTCTTTTTACATTTTTACCCTTCTCTGCATTGCCACCTGTCGGTGACCCCTTTGTGCATATAAAAGGAGGCCCATGCGCAACGTAGAGGGGGTTCGACTGGTTGGGGAGGTTCAGATCATTTCGAAGCCAGAAAACACTTAGCTCTCTAGAGCAAGAACACAATACAATCAAACAAGCAGCAGTAGGAGTATTATCTCTCTGGAGAGCTCCGAAGCTGGGTAAACTGCTGGTGTGCCTCGCCTCGATCTGCTCTTCGTGCGACCTCCGCCCCCCGCCGAACCGAAAGGGGCTCGGTCCGCCGGTCCCATAGGTGTTCGTGGATCAGTTTCCCTGACATCTTTGGCGCGATACTCCGTGGCTCCTTTGGAGCCATTCAAGAACAAAGTATTCGAGTAAAGAAGACAAGGCCCCGGCAAGAGGAGCTTGCCGAGAAGGCCAACCGAGGCATCTCAAGGAACTTGCCGCGACGCGCCACGTGTCCCGGCAAGGCCCGGTGAGCGACAAGCTTCCGGGCGCGACAAGACCACGACCGCGGCAAGACGCTTGCCGCGGCAAGTGGCCACTCTGTGCCCATGCTCCAGCGCATCCACCAACGTGTCGCCCTGGGGGCCTTTCCAGGCACGCGTGGCGGAAGGCTGTGCAGCCAGCGGTAAGCGGTGGCATGCAATGCTGACAAGATCGCCATCATGGCAGGCGGTGGCGCCCCTGACGGTCCTTTTCTACACTGTTTAGGCGACACAGACGGGCATTTAATGCCCTTGTTCCCTGCTATCAGGGTTAGGTAGAGAGCACTGTACAAGTAGCTGTACCAACCACCTCTCTTTTTACATTTTTACCCTTCTCTGCGTTGCCACCTGTCGGTGACCCCTTTGTGCATATAAAAGGAGGCCCATGCGCAACGTATAGGGGGTTCGACTGGTTGGGGAGGTTCAGATCATTTCGAAGCCAGAAAACACTTAGCTCTCTAGAGCAAGAACACAATACAATCAAACAAGCAGCAGTAGGAGTATTATCTCTCCGGAGAGCTCCGAAGCTAGGTAAACTGCTCGTGTGCCTCGCCTCGATCTGCTCTTCGTGCGACCTCCGCCCCCCGCCGAATCGAAAGGGGCTCGGTCCGCCGGCCCCATAGGTGTTCGTGGATCAGTTTCCCCGACAAGTAGGCCTCAGTGTCATCGGACGATGAGTCCGATACAACCTTGCGCCATAGACCTTTCTTGGTCGCCATTAAGAGAGCCGTTGCTAGATCATCAGGTAGTGGAGCTGGACAGTCAATTTGCTCCGCTATCGCTACCATGTTCTATTATATTGGCGTGGAGGCTTAGATTCCTCCCACGAATATACTAGGGAAAGAAACATCTTGCAAAATTTAAAGAGCTTACTGGGTTGGCGGGGCGCTTTGCATTGAGTCCACTATCCTCGGTTATGGGAGGAGGAACCTCGGCAGCCTTGTACAGCACCTTCCAGACATCTTTGTGCGTCGTATCGAAGAGCTCTCGCAACGTCTGGTGTTTTGCTGGGTCGAACTCCCACATATTGAAAGACTGTCTTTGACACGGAAGGATCCGGCGGAAGAGCATGACCTGGACCATGTTGACGAGCTTGATTTTCTTACTTATCATATTTTTGATATAGGTCTGGAGTCCGGTCAGCTCCACCGATGAGCCCCAGGCTAAGCCCTTCTCTTTCCAGTTGGTGTCGGATCAAAATTTGGGAGCCGCTGCCCAGTTGGTGTCGCACGACTCGGTGATGTAGAAACACCCCGATTGCCACCCATTCACGGTATCCACATAGGAGCCTTTGGGCTAGGTGACACCGGGCATCTTGCCCACCATGGCGCCCCCGCACTCCACTTGCTGGCCAACCACCACCTTCGGCTTCATGTTGAAGGTCTTCAGCCATAGGCCGAAGTGGGGCGTAATGCGAAGAAAGGCCTCGCACACAACGATAAACGCCGAGATGTTGAGGATGAAATTGGGGGCCAGATCATGGAAGTCCGGCCCATAGTAGAACATGATCCCGCGGATAAACGGGTGCAGCGGGAATCCCAGTCCACGGACAAAGTGAGAGAGAAACACTACCCTCTCCTGAGGGTCCGGGGTTGGAATGATCTGCCCTTCGGTACGTAGGGAGCCGGTGCGCGATGTCTACGACCAGGTATCTAGCCTCGCGAAGCTTTGTGATGTCCTCCTCCTTAACGGAGGAGGCCATCCACTTGCCTCCCACTCTGGACATGCTTGGAATAACTTAGCGGAGAAGGAGAACGCATGGGCGCTAGAGCTCGAGCGAGGGGGAATGGATGAGCATAGGAAGAAGAAGGCGTGGGTGGAGAAAGGTGAATCATTATCTCTTTATAAAGGCGGTAGAAACCATGCGCCTCCCCACTTGCCCAGTAAACTCGCTTATTCCCCAAAAGTCGTGTTGATGGGGCGGTTGGGTTACCCACACCCATATTGATGAGAATCTCGTAATAAGGGGACATGATCTTTGCTTTGACAAGACGTGCCAAGGAAACCGCCTCGCAATATGTGCAACAGCTGGTTGAGAAAAACGGTTCGAATAATGATCGGGCCGTGGCGTGATGTCACGCTGCGCAAAGTTGTCAGCAGATTAGATTTGTGAAATATTGTACTCTACGGTGGTATGTGGAATTTTTTTGTAGAGTTGGACACAATCCTTGTGTTCAAAATCTTCTATGGAGTATTCGGAGAAGGAACCAGACTGTTGGACTATGTACTTGTGCCGGACTGTTGGACTATGAATATACAAGATTGAAAACTTCGTCTCGTGTCCGGGTGGGACTCTCCGTTGCATGGATGGCAAGCTTGGAAATTCGGATGTGTAGATTTCCTTCTCTGTAACCGACTCTGTGGAACCCTATCCCCCTCCGGTGTTGTCAGGACCCCGAATCAATGCCACATCGATCTAGCATGTAACACCTCATATCACTTTGCGGCCTCACGCACGGTATTCCCACGGGTGTCGCCTTACCTTTGCCCGGGACCGTTTGCGCCTTTTGGCACATGTATATGATGGTGTCGCTAGCATCCATATGATAAGGAGCCCGGGCTGACATGGCTAGTCGTAAACCCAAAGTGGCACAAACTTACAGGGACAGGCATCCATGACCCAACATCGAACGTGTCGGTCATCAGCGAGTGAATCCAGGCTGTAGCACTGGGCTAGCAGGACTCCGGTGAACTGGGCTGTAGCGGGCTAACAGGACTCCGGTATTCATCGTGTGACATTTCCCCGAAGGGACAGAAACAGGAACAAAGAAGGACACATGCCAGCCAGCCTAAGTGTTCCGGAGCAGTAACAAGCTACCATCAGTGGAAGCACTAGGAGACATTTCCCGGTAAGAGAGACTACCAAGGATAAACAACTAGATAGTCAGATCCCACACATACCAAGCATTTCAATAACATACACACAATATGCTCGATATGTGTAAATACAACATGGCATCACAACATAACTCTACGACTCAAGTATTTTATTCAATAGGCTGCGAGGAGCGAGATATTACAAACATGGGTCTCACGACCCAACATTCAGAGCATACAAGTCAAAGCACAAACGGAAGCTTAACATGTCTGAGTACAGACATCTACAAATGAAAAAGGCTGAGAAGCCTGACTATCTACCAGATCCTGCCGAGGGCACAAGATCGTAGCTGAGGTAACAAGCTAAATGTTGAAGTCCACGCGGAACTACTAACGAGACCGAAGTCTCTCTGCAAAAACATAAAATAGGCAAACGTGAGTACAAATGTACCCAGCAAGACTTACATCAGAACTAACTACATATGCATCATTATCAACAAAGGGGATGGTGGGGTTTAACTGCAGCAAGCCAACTTTGACTTGGTGGCTATCCTGAACTACGACTGCAATGTAACTCTTTTGAGGTGGCGCACACGAGTCCACATATTCACCATATCAATACACAACTATGGATCCGCTCCCGTCTCCCTACAAGAACGCCATCCATAGCACTCACACTTATCTTGCGCATTTTAGAGTATCCACTTTCACTTGTCTATGAACTGTTATAGGCAACCCAGAAGTCCTTTTCCACGGACACGGCTATTCGAATAGATGATGTTAACCCTACAGGGGTGTACTTCTTCACACACGCTCTCACCACTTACCGCCGTTTACACGACATGTACTCGGCAACCTTCAAGCGGAAGCCAACGTGGGTGTCGGCCACGGCCTACCTAAACACTCAAGTCTCTAGTCCATGTTTATCGCCTATTCGGGTTCCATCCGCGAGGAGATCCGGCCGGGGTTTCGCCCACAGCCCCAAACAATGTGTGCAGGATTCCCGAGACACCAAACGGGCGCCCGGTACACCGTGCCACGGTGTATCTACCGCATCACAGCCCACCCCTCGGGTCAGCGCTGCCCACGGCCTCCAACACATAACCTACAAATACCAGAAACTAGTTGCAACTCCTGGACAGAGAACAAGGGTGATTAAGAAGCCAAGAGGGTCCATTGGTTTCGGGCCCAATGCGTGGTAGTAGCTGTTTCATGGATCACAAACACAGAACTCAGTTCCTGAGGACGGTTGCAATGAGACAACCCACCATGTACTCCTACATGGCCTCTCACCGCTACCTTTACCAAATCGTGTTCACACACTTAGCTCACACACAGTAGGACATGTTCACACACCTCTGATTCATCCCTGATGAATCAGACCTGACTCAACTCTAAGCAGTAGCAGGCATGACAAACAAGCATGAATGAGTAGGCACAACAGGGCTCAAACAACTCCTACTCATGCTAGTGGGTTTCATCTATTTACTGTGGCAATGACAGGTCATGCAGAGGATAAAGGGGTTCAGCTACCGCAGCAAGTACAGTTGAATCGTTGTTGTCCTAATGCATTAAAAGAGAGCAGGAGCGAGAGAGTGGGATTATATCGGAATGAACAAGGGGGTTTTGCTTGCCTGGCACTTCTGAAGATAGCATTGAGTCTTCATCAGTGTCAACGATCACAACGTCGATACAACGTCTACCGAGAGGGAACAACACCGACAAACAGAGAAGAAACACGATCAATGCAATGCACAATATGATGCATGCTATGACATGGCAATAAGAATGTGTTTTGGCTAATGCAAGCTAGAACAGATTGAGATGAGTCCATTTGAACCAAAGATTCAAATGCAAACCCATTTTAAGAGGTTATAATAGTGCATTAACTTGTTTCACCTAAACAGCAAGGTTAATGTGTCCTAACATGCATGAAACCAGTGCAGATGGATAGATTGGATTTTTCTGATCATTTCTCATATATAAATTATTTGATTTGGAGCTACGGTTGATTTTATATGATTTTTAGAAGTTTAGGACATTTTCTGGAATTTCCTGAATAAGAATAATTCCAATAATTGAATTAATGCATCAGCATTGCGTCAGGGTGACGTCAGCAGGTCAAAGGTGCCAGCCCAGGTCAAACCTGACGGTTGGGACCCACATGTCAGTGTAACAACTAACTAACAGAGTTAGTTAGCGTTAGGTTAGCACTAACCTAGGTTAATTAGCGCCTGGGCCCACCTGTCAGTGAGTCAACTAATTAACTAAGTTAATTAGTGCTAATTAAACCCACACCTAAACTAAATCGGGGCATGGCCCACGCGTTAGTGACCCTGGGGGGGGGGTCAAACCCCAGGTCAAACGAGATCAAACCCGCCAGCGACTCGACGCCGGCGAGGCCCGAGACGGCGGCGCGGCTCAGAAATCGCCCACGGTCGACCAAATCGACCGCGGTTTGGTCGTACGCATAGCTGGGGCTTGCGCGCATCTCGTAGGCCAAGCGGGAGGAGCTGGGGTGGTATGAGTGGATGGCGGGGAGCACGAATGCGGTGACCGGAGTTCGGGCGTCGAACGAATCGAGGGTGCAGGGCATGGCAGGAGCCGCGGTTAGGTGCGTTGGACTCCTGGGGGTGTGGTGAGCTTAGTGGTGAGCTCGGGCGTGTGCTTGCACGACCATAGTCGAGGTGGCGACATGACCGGCGGCGAGGAGCTGTCGGCTCCGACAGCCACGGTGGTTAGAAGATGCGGACGGCACGGGGAGAGAGGGGAAATGGACAGGGGCTTACGGTGAGTTCAAAGAGCAGGTCGGCGTGCTCGGGGAGGAGGCGGAGACGGTGAATCGGATGGCGGCATCCGGCGGCCGTGGTCGGGGAAGAAGGCTGCAAGCGTCGTCTCGGGGCCGTCCTGGCTCGTGTAGCTCGGAGAGGAGGGAGAAGAGGTGGCAGCGGAGCCTCTGAGAGCATCGGCGTGGCGAGGCAGTGGCTGTGGCTGCGGCGGTGACGAACGGCGGCGACGAGCCCGTTCGGGTGAGGACGGGGGGAGAGTGAGAGGTGTCCGAGGGGCCACGTGGCATCTCCCGAAGAAGCCAGGGCGAAGCGGCAAGCAGGAGGTGGCCGGGCGTGCGCCGGCGTGCGTCGGCCACGCGCCTGTCCTCCTGGCAAGGAGGAAGACGACAGGGGGGTGGCTTCATGGGCTGGGCCACCAGCTGGGCCAGCCAGCTGCAGTGCTGGGCCAAACAGGTAAGTTAGACAAGTAATTCTCTCTCTTTCTTTTATTGTTTCTGTTTTTCTATTATTCTGTAGTCTTTAGGGCTTTATTAAAAATGTCAGGGCATTACCAAAAATCATGAAACTGTTCAATGCCACTATTTGGAATATAACCAATAGTAAACATTTTAGTTTATGATTATTTGAGCATTTAAAATATTGTATAGCATTTAAATGCCCAAATGCAAATAGAGTATGATTTAATTCAGAGCCCAATATGTCCTGCAAAAATATAAACCATTTTTGGTAGATGCTTCCACCTCAAACCAGAAATGTTGAACATTTTTAGAGGGCATTTTGAGTTCAATGAAAAAGATTTTATTTTGACCCTAGTTGGATTCATTTGGTGCTAGGGTTTAAACAATCTCCATTTCAAGTTTCTTTAAATTTAAACATGATGCATGGATGCTTATGCAGAGACAAGCAAGGCTTGAACTGGGGACGTGACAACTCACCCCCACTGAACAAGAATCTCATCCCGAGATTCAAGCGTAGGGTAAGATGGAAGGGGAGCGCAAACTAACACAATCTTCACGATCCAGGTTGCACTTCAAATGAACGTTGATTCGATCACCATCATTAACTCGATGTCTTCCTCCAGGAACTCCTACCAATATGACCACGAGAGGGAAAAGGAACTCTAGAAGGATCGATCTTCTCAAAGATCGAGCAACTCATGATCAACTCACGGAATGAGACACAGAAACATCTCACGAGCTGAGACGCGAAGCACACATCCATAGGAGTGGGGTGAAGCAAATGACAAAGGTTCACTAGGTAGACAACAATTTTCACGCTTAAGAAGGTGGTGAACGGTTGTCAACATAGCGAGGAGTTGAGTTGCCATGATACCATAACGAGACATCTTGGAGGAGGGTGATTCGAAGAATTATTACCTTAAGTGAAAAAAAGAATTATCTTTGATATAGAGATCATTGAGACTCTCTATATCAGCCTAAGGCAAATCACATCAATCGTTTAGAGGGGTTAGGTGGAATGGTATACTCGGACTAGAATGGATGATGTGGATTACCTTGTTGAAGACAATGTCATAGATGATTTTTTTATCATCGGAAATGGATGAGACCCATGGTAGGACCACTTTTGAAAATGATCCTGATTAGTAATTACTGAGAAGGGTAATCCAGGGTAGGGTGGCACGATGGTGGTGCAAGCTGGGAACAAAATGCAAATGATGGGAATGATTCTGGTAACTTGGTAGGAACCCCATCGGTAGAGAGTGAATCCACTGTTTGAAAGGGTTATAGCATAACTGAGGAAACTGAGAGCAATCCCAGTTAGTGCCGATGATAACACCTAGCGCTTGCGCGTGCTCTCAAGAACTTGAGCATTTGCGTATTCATCAAGGTTTACCAATATCCGTGTCAAGGATCCTAGTAACACAACATACTACCATGATGAATGGTGATGGACGATGCAGATGCAAAGGAAGATAACACCTTCTCGGATTTCACCTTAGCGAGGCCAAGGGGACAAAATCTGGATGATTGACCGAGAGACATTTAGCACTCCGCTTCTAATGTTCTCCTTGATGTGCTAGTGTATCCCATTCATAGATATGGTTTGATATCTAGAACATCAAGTAAAAGGTCAGACTTTGGGAACACAAAAATCCATACGGGACAACTAGGAGGTAAATCCTACGAAATCCTTATGGGGAGGTGGCCAACTTCTTTAGTCAAGTTACTACAATAATAGGTCTTCCGGCTGGGTGTGTTGACCATGACATCCACTTTATCGGGTTACACCGAGACCAATATTATAGTTCTTGGGAAACGTTCCAACCATCATATCTGCCCGAGATTCAAATCTGGTTGGTGTCAGAATAATCCAGACTCATCGAGTCTAGAAGATAAATGAAAGTTTGCAACACAAACCGATGAGATAGCGTCGCGAGATTCTCGGGAAATGGACTACGGTAGTAAGCTCCAAAATATGAGCTGGTTCTGCTACAAACTTGTGAACACTTTGTTCGAGACAAACGGGACCACATGGTAGTCTTATAATAAAATACTACCAAGTTCAGGTTGGGAACCATCATCGAGGATAACGAAGTCCTAACATAAGTCATGACTAGTTGTTATGAAGGAACTCCTTCTCCTTGAACAAATCAATCAGTGGCTTGGTGTGCTAGGAAACACATATGGAGTGGAGGCGGCCAACCTATCAAACCATAGGGCACTTCGCACGTGCATGACTAACTTGGGACGATTCCAGAGGAAGTAACATTGTCTTTCTCGAATCCACGGCGGCAACTTGCATCAAATGCACATGAATTAGAGGAAGTTACTTCTTACATCCAGGCATATGCTTCATGAGTTAGCATGAAGAAATGCTTTCAAAAAGTTCCCAACACTAGCTTAATGTTCAACAAGATTATGGAGAAGATAAGGATGTTGTCGATGGGCTCAACAACAATTCATCCAGTTTCCATATAAATGGAATTCCACAATTATGTGAACACGGTGATAGCATTGGTCAGAACAAAAGATATAATGGTGTATACTTGAAGGATCAACCATGAGTAAGACAACATTAAGAACATCATTGGTTCTGATTTGATTTGATGATAGCCCATACTCAAACCAAAGTTTGATGAGACAATAGGTCCAACAATTGATCACGAGGATCAATCAATGAAGATATTATCTTTCTTCAACACACACACACAAGGATATCCCTTGGAGATGAACTAAGTTAGGTGAGATTTTATCCTCCAACTCTCCAAGTTGTTGTTTAGCTCAACCAACTAGCTCAGGGTATCCAACACAGATTCTTGGAGAAGGGGTGGTTTACAGGAATAAACCAACTTGATCATGAACTCAACATAGCGGTCATATGACAACCTGGTGATACTTCCGAGAAGATATTCGGAAAATCACGAACCACCGATATGTCACTAGGCTCGAGAACAATCTTGCTTTTCAGGGCAAGATGAGATAATCAAGTAAGCAAGGGATTGAATAATCCTAACTCATTGATCGAAGAGTGCACCGAAAATAAGGACTAGGTAGCACGAGCAGTCTTAAAATGATGATTCAAGAACCAACACGCTAAGAATGAAATTATTGTCCTTTAACTACCAAGCAACAAGGTTGCTAGGAGTATTGATTTCACACACCATGATTCACTTGTCGGCATTCCGGTTACAATAACATGGAAACCGAGGAATGAACAATGATGGCAAGAATGTATTACTGTATCAAGAGTTCATAGGATGGTGTGCAATTCCCATGATATTCTTAATATAAAGATAATAATACTCCAAGGTAGAGCAGAACAAAAGCTGGATTAGCAATTTGATCTGCGGAGCACAACTTCTTTGACCCAATCCTGGAAATAGACAAGGTACTAGAGTTTGTTTCTCCTAGTCATTCCAGAATAGAATGGCTTGATGGACCACAAGAGTAATAGGCATCGATAAATGAACGCACACATACTCCTGACTATCAATTGATAGACGAAGGTCAGAAGACAACTAAAGAGGGACAACTCAAAGGAACATATGTTTTTCTGAGTTGTGGATGCATGGACTAGCATGTCGAACGAGTTCAACAGGTTTCTTCCGGATAATCCATGCAGAAAAGTAGAACTGGCAGAGTCGCAATATAGAATGGAGAACTCATCGAGAGCACTCTTGTTGTGATCTTTTGGTTCAAAAGAACTCCTGCCAAGAATGGTTCATGGTATTTGGAAGAACGATATACCACGGACCTTGAGGACTATCGCAAAGGTTACTAATATCCTAAAGGAGCTAGCAATTACTATCAACATGAAGTAAGTAGGGTGAATCTCAGGTTCAAAACTCAGAAGTTAAATGCCTACTAACTAAGTGGCATCACGGGATGCTTTCGATAATGACGGCCAGAATCATCACACTGGAAACACAGATCATGGCTAAACCACTAGATCATCCCCAAAAACACCTAGGGTCATAATATTAACTCCAACATATGTGTCGAGGCAATAAAGTACCTCAACTCACTAATTTGTGTGATTAATCTGACCAAAGGGACATCGAGAATGGAAAGAAGGGATTTGCAAGTGCATCAGACTGTTTAGAAACCTGGGATGACTCGGACAACATAATGGCTGTAAATGCTCAGAAAAGAGTTGAGACATTCACAAAAATGGTGGCATAACCACTCAGAAGCACAATATCAAGGTTTCGAGATCAACAGTTAACGTACAGAAGTAGTAGAAACTGAACAGAGGCTTAAGTCCAACAATTCTATAAGTCTACGGATTAGTAACACGTGATCCTGATAGATAGATGAGAAGGCCTAGTTCTTAATCCCCGTAGAAGAGAAGAGGATGACTCAGATCAGAAGGCCATGAGGTATAAGGAGTAAAAAGAGCCTTACGTTCCATCCCACAATCAATTCCCTTATATAACTAAAGAATTTCTAGACTCAACTTCGACCAGTTTGGCTTGGTAATCCTACAGGCAGTCAGGCTCTGATACCAAAGCTGTCAGGACCCCGACTCAATGCCACATCGATCTAGCATGTAACACCTCATATCACTTTGCGGCCTCACGCACGGTATTCCCATGGGTGTCGCCTTACCTTTGCCCGGGACCGTTTGCGCCTATTGGCACACATATATGATGGTGTCGCTAGCATCCATATGATAAGGAGCCCGGGCTGACATGGCTAGTCGTAAACCCAAAGTGGCACAAACTTACAGGGACAGGCATCCATGACCCAGCATCGAATGTGTCGGTCATCAGCGAGTGAATCCAGGCTGTAGCACTGGGCTAGCAGGACTCCGATGAACCGGGCTGTAGCGGGCTAACAGGACTCCGATATTCATCGTGTGACATTTCCCCGAAGGGACAGACAGAGGAACGAAGAACGACACATGCCGGCCAGCCTAAGTGTTCCGGAGCAGTAACAAGCTACCATGGCTCAGTGGAAGCACTAGGAGACATTTCCCGGTAAGAGAGGCTACCAAGGATAAACAACTAGATAGTCAGATCCCACACATACCAAGCATTTCAATAACATACACACAATATGCTCGATATGTGTAAATACAACATGGCATCACAACATAACTCTACGACTCAAGTATTTTATTCAATAGGCTCCGAGGAGCGAGATATTACAAACATGGGTCTCACGACCCAACATTCAGAGCATACAAGTCAAAGCACAAACGGAAGCTTAACATGTCTGAGTACAGACATCTACAAATGAAAAAGGCTGAGAAGCCTGATTATCTACCAGATCCTGCTGAGGGCACAAGATCGTAGATGAGCTAACAAGCTAAACATCGAAGTCCACACGGAACTACTAACGAGACCGAAGTCTCTCTGCAAAAACATAAAATAGGCAAACGTGAGTACAAATGTACCCAGCAAGACTTACATCAGAACTAACTACATATGCATCATTATCAACAAAGGGGATGGTGGGGTTTAACTGCAGCAAGCCAGCTTTGACTCGGTGGCTATCCTGAACTCCGACTGCAATGTAACTCTTTTGAGGTGGCGCACACGAGTCCACATATTCACCATATCAATACACAACTATGGATCTGCTCCCGTCTCCCTACGAGAACGCCATCCATAGCACTCACACTTATCTTGCGCATTTTAGAGTATCCACTTTCACTTGTCTATGAACTGTTATAGGCAACCCAGAAGTCCTTTTCCGCGGACACGGCTATTCGAATAGATGATGTTAACCCTGCAGGGGTGTACTTCTTCACACACGCTCTCACCACTTACCGCCGTTTACACGACATGTACTCGGCAACCTTCAAGCGGAAGCCCAACGTGGGTGTCGGCCACGGCCTACCTAAACACTCAAGTCTCTAGTCCAGGTTTATCGCCTATTCGGGTTCCATCCGCGAGAAGATCCGGCCGGGGTTTCGCTCACAGCCCCAAATGATGTGTGCAGGGTTCCTGAGACACCAAACGGGCGCCCGGTACACCGTGCCACGGTGTATCTACCGCATCACAGCCCACCCCTCGGGTCAGCGCTTCCCACGGCCTCCAACACATAACCTACAAATACCAGAAACTAGTTGCAACTCCTGGACAGAGAACAAGGGTGATTAAGAAGCCAAGATGGTCCATTGGTTTCGGGCCCAATGCGTGGTAGTAGCTGTTTCATGGATCACAAACACAGAACTCAGTTCCTGAGGACGGTTGCAATGAGACAACCCACCATGTACTCCTACATGGCCTCTCACCGCTACCTTTACCAAATCATGTTCACACACTTAGCTCACACACAGTAGGACATGTTCACACACCTCTGATTCATCCCTGATGAATCAGACCTGACTCAACTCTAAGCAGTAGCAGGCATGACAAACAAGCATGAATGAGTAGGAACAACAGGGCTCAAACAACTCCTATGCATGCTAGTGGGTTTCATCTATTTACTGTGGCAATGACAGGTCATGTAGAGGATAAAGGGGTTCAGCTACCGCAGCAAGTACAGTTGAATCGTTGTTGTCCTAATGCATTAAAAGAGAGCAGGAGCGAGAGAGTGGGATTATATCGGAATGAACAAGGGGTTTTTGCTTGCCTGGCACTTCTGAAGATAGCATTGAGTCTTCATCAGTGTCAACGATCACAACGTCGATACAATGTCTACCGAGAGGGAACAACACCGACAAACAGAGAAGAAACACGATCAATTCAATGCACAATATGATGCATGCTATGACATGGCAATAAGAATGTGTTTTGGCTAATGCAAGCTAAAAACAGATTGAGATGAGTCCATTTGAACCAAAGATTCAAATGCAGACCCATTTTAAGAGGTTATAATAGTGCATTAACTTGTTTCACCTAAACAGCAAGGTTAATGTGTCCTAACATGCATGAAACCAGTGCAGATGGATAGATTGGATTTTTCTGATCATTTTTCATATATAAATTATTTGATTTGGAGCTACGGTTGATTTTATATGATTTTTAGAAGTTTAGGACATTTTCTGGAATTTCCTGAATAAGAATAATTCCAATAATTGAATTAATGCGTCAGCATTGCGTCAGGGTGACGTCAGCAGGTCAAAGGCGCCAGCCCAGGTCAAACCTGACGGCTGGGACCCACATATCAGTGTAACAACTAACTAACAGAGTTAGTTAGCGTTAGGTTAGCACTAACCTAGGATAATTAGCGCCTGGGCGCACCTGTTAGTGAGTCAACTAATTAACTAAGTTAATTAGTGCTAGTTAAACCCATACCTAAACTAAATCGGGGCATGGCCCACGCGTCAGTGACCCTGGGGGGGGGGGTCAAACCCCAGGTCAAACGAGGTCAAACCCGCCAGCGACTCGACGCCGGCGAGGCCCGAGACGGCGGCGCGGCTCGGAAATCGCCCACGGTCAACCAAATCGACCGCGGTTTGGTCCTACGCGTAGCTGGGGCTCGCGCGCATCTAGTAGTCCAAGTGGGAGGAGCTGGGGTGGTCTGAGTGGACGGCGGCGAGCACGAATGCGGCGACCGGAGTTCGGGCATCGAACGAATCGAGGGTGCAGGGCATGGCAGGAACCGCGGTTAGGTGCATTGGACTCCTGGGGGTGTGGTGAGCTCAGTGGTGAGCTCGGGCGCGTGCTTGCACGGCCATAGTCGCGGTGGTGACATGACCGGCGGGGAGGAGCTGTCGGCTTCGACAGCCACGGTGGTTAGAAGACGCGGACGGCACGGGGAGAGAGGGGAAATGGACAGGGGCTTACAGTGAGTTCGAAGAGCAGGTCGGCGTGCTCGGGGAGGAGGCGGAGACTGCAAATCGGACGGCGGCATCCCGGCGGCCGTGGTCGGGGAAGAAGGCCGCAAGCGTCGTCTTGGGGCCGTCCTGGCACGTGTAGCTCGGAGAGGAGGGAGAAGAGGTGGCGGCGGAGCTTCTGAGAGCATCGGCGGGGCGAGGCAGTGGCTGTGGCTGCGGCGGTGACGAACGGCAGCGACGAGCCAGTTCGGGTGAGTGAGAGAGACAAATCCAGGGGAGAGGGTGAGGACGGGGGGAGAGTGAGAGGTGTCCGAGGGGTCGCGTGGCGTCTCCCGAAGAAGCCAGGGCGAAGCGGCAAGCAGGAGGTGGCCGGGCGTGCGTCGGCGTGCGTCGGCCACGCGCCTGTCCTCCTGGCAAGGAGGAAGACGACAAGGGGGGGGGGTGTGGCTTTGTGGGCTGGGCCACCAGCTGGGCCAGCCAGCTGTAGTGCTGGGCCGAACAGGTAAGTTAGACAAGTAATTCTCTCTCTTTCTTTTATTGTTTCTGTTTTTCTATTATTCTGTAGTCTTTAGGGCTTTATTAAAAATGTCAGGGCATTACCAAAAATCATGAAACTATTCAATGCCACTGTTTGGAATATAACCAATAGTAAACATTTTAGTTTATGATTATTTGAGCATTTAAAATATTGTATAGCATTTAAATGCCCAAATGCAATAGAGTATGATTTAACTCAGAGCCCAATATGTCCTGCAAAAATATAAACCATTTTTGGTAGATGCTTCCACCTCAAACCAGAAATGTTGAACATTTTTAGAGGGCATTTTGAGTTCAATGAAAAAGATTTTATTTTGATCCTAGTTGGATTCATTTGGTGCTAGGGTTTAAACAATCCCCATTTCAAGTTTCTTTAAATTTAAACATGACGCATGGATGCTTATGCAGAGACAAGCAAGGCTTGAACTGGGGACGTGACATGTGTCTATATAAACCGGAGGGTTTAGTCCATAGGACAACGACAATCAGAATCATAGGCTAGCTTCTACGGTTTAGCCTCTACGATCTCGTGGTAGATCAACTCTCGTAATACTCATATCATCAAGATCAATCAAGCAGGAAGTTGGGTATTACCTCCATCGAGAGGGCCCGAACCTGGGTAAACATCATGTCCCCCGCCTCCTGTTACCATCAGCCTTAGACGCACAGTTTGGGAACCCCTACCCGAGATCCGTCGGTTTTGAGACCGACAGGTAATGGGTCTACATGTACAACAACACTATTGGCTCTGTTGTGATGCTAGTAATATGCACGATATGAGAAGTGAACTGTATACACAATTGAAATTGAAAATAAACAGAGCTATTGATAAGATCAAACCTATTAAAGAAACATGCGTGAACATATCTGATGTGCCATTGGAGTTTCGATTGGATCCTTCAATTTAAAAATAAGTTTGTATGAGTAAATACAATGATACAAGAGCAAAGCAGTATGCACGATAGAAATCATAGTTAAAAAAGGCGCGCCTAGGCTCTAGGCATTGGCAAAATGCATTGCGGATAACTACGCTTAATCTGTGCATAACTGCGCATAAGCATGCGCTTTGGTCAGTAAAGCGCAAGGCGGTGGCAAAACACACAATTAACGCCTAGCGCTTTTTTGAACTATGATAGCAATGGAATATGAAATTAGAAGAATTGTTCTTCAGGTTTAGGCACTTATTCTACATGAATAGAGTACAGTAAGACGCAATAATATAGTACTTAAAAATACAAAATGAGCTCATAGACCTTACCACATTCTTGATTCGGGACCAGTACAGAACAAGGCATTCCCAGTCATCGTCCAATAAATGTGTCTCAGGAGAACGTAAGGGAATTTGATGAGTTTCTTTGCCGGTGAAGTACGTTTCTTCAAGTAATTCCGATACTGCCACCAAGCATTCTTGAAGATAGCTGAGGTATTAGCAGAGGTTACCTCAACTTGAGTTTCCAAATCGGTCCTTCTCTATAGATAAAAATGGGAAAATTTGTTGTATTATAACAATCATGGAGGTAGGATGTATGGGACAAAGCAAAGTAATTGCCATGAATAACATTACTTACACATAACACCTGGACAAAAACCTGCAACTGGCATTTTCCTTCATCTTTAGTATAATATTTCCAAGATGGGAAGATACACACATACGATTTAACAACATCAAATGCGATAGCTGCTAAACTACGACTAGCTGGTTGCCTTCCTCCACAGGGAAAGGCGTACTAACTGGTGGAGTTAGGATTCGCCGTGGTAGTACTGGCCCTCTTGGCATTGGAGCTGCCTTACTAACTGGTCTTGTTTGGGAGCTCTGTCGTTGAGATGGTGCTGTGTCAACAGGAACTGGGTTACTATTTGCTGGGGTTGGGGTTAGATTGGGTGAAGCTGGTTCTCTGTCCATCGCAGTAGGGGTACAATCTATGAGAGTTTTGGTTATGTGTGGTAGGGCTGGTTCTTGTGCATGTACAACCGGGGTGCTATCTCCACCAAGAGGTAGCACTGTTTTATTTGAAGACCGTGTTTTTAGTCCGCTGGATACTAGCATCACCCGCTCCAATTCAAATGGCTGATAAACAGGAAACATAGTTGAATGTACATACATTGTATGAGAGACACATGCAATAGATAGTGCAGAAAAAAGGCATGAAATAGTTGACATGTATATTGTTTAACTAAAATAGATAGCATGCATAATTTCACATATATGATGTCTATCTAAACTAGATAGCATAGCATAACATAATTCAAAGATATGATGAATAACTAAACAGGATCGCATGACATAATTCACCTACATGGTATCTAAGTAATCAGGATCGCATCATTTAATTCACATATGTGATGTATATGCTAAACAGAGGGCATTCGATATGATATCTGAACTAAGAACATGGTGTTGAATATTGTGTATATGATGTCTAAACTATGCAATGCAAGACACCATATGCATTATATGAGCAGTATAACCGTGCCATGTTTGAGCATACACCTCGGTGGGGGAATAGGACTGGTCATCTGTCTCTGAAACCATCTCCGAGGAGCTATCGGGACCCAACAAGAGATCTGCTTCGACAGGTAGCACTGTCTGCTCTGAAGGCCTTGTTTTCACTCCAGATTTTTCCATCTCCCACCCAAATGGCTGATTCACAGGAAGAGTAGTTTAATGTTCAAAGATTGTCCACAAATGGAAATGTAATGAAGAAAAGGATGGGCAAGATATCATTCAAATATATGATGCGTGGTTAAACAGGATGGCATTGCACATTTCACATATATTATGGCTAGCTAAAAGACATGAGACTGCATAATTCCCATATATGATATAGAAACTAAACAGGTGGCATTACAGAACATGTCTAAACTACGCAGATGACATATATGATGTCAAAAGTAGGCACTGCAAGGCAACATATGCATGATATGACTAACATCATGATGCCAAGGTAGAGCAAACACCTTGGGGGGTAAATAGGAGTGGTTTGCGGCGTCTGAATCCGCCTCAGAATAGATATCTTCCTCTGGATTAAATTCTGGAGAGGGGTGGGGAGGGTTTGCCATTGAACCCACCATGGAGCGATGTCTGCATGACATTGTATTGCCGCGCAAAACTCTTCCCTTTTTCTCCACATGTTCAGCATGACTGTGTACAATATCTGACATGCATACGAAAAAAATATGGTGAGATTATGTAAGGAGAGCATGCAGAAATTTAGAGTCATGGTAACAACCACTGGATGGATCCAAAAATAATGATAACAGGCTGATGATTGCTTTAAATTAATAAAAAGACAGATGATGATTGCTTTACTATTTGTTTCCCACCCAAGATGAACAACATAGGCATCCCTAGGTGAACGAGATATTAGACAGACATACTATTCATTGCTGCCTCGATATGTGCCCCACAACTAATTTAGAACTCAAGTTTGAACATTAATTTGGACCTGACTTGGAGTCCAAGAGGTGAACATGACGATAAAGTACCAGGTAATTTCAAGCAATATGCATAACATAAGCAGAAACAAAAGAGTGCGACCTCTCTTATGGACCTGTGTACTCCTCCGGTTCATCTACTGAGTCGATGATGGTGATGCCGTTGCGGTGGGTGCCGGCGGCAGGGAAGGAAATCTGAGGCGGCGAAAGACGGTCAGGAGTCATGATGTCTGGTTTGGTGGATGCTTCTGTCGATGGAGCAGCTCAAGTGAGGTGGACGACGTCGCGGCAGGAGCAGGACAAACCACACAAAGTTCCCTTCGACACGTACCTGTAACTGAAGTAATTCTGTAAGGGCTCATTTGGCTTGCATGATTCTTAAAACATAGGGATAGGAAAAACACCGGAATAGGATAGGAATGCACATGGTAAACAGAGCATTTGTAAACACATGATTTCTATCAACTTGGGTGTTTGGTTTACAGGAATTGGAAGAGAAGTGGAATGCAAAGAAACATGGCCAAAATAAAGTGAAACAGTATGAAACGTGTACAGTTAGAATGTTATTCTGCCACTAATGCACTTGATCTTGTTTTCATGCATAGGATTTTGAAAAGAATGTCCAGGTGGATGTTTTGCTTCATTACTTTCAACCAAATGCATGAATACTTGAGTAGTAGAGTGCCATTAGAAAATTCCCTATTGCTATGTTTTTCCGTTGAACCAAAATAGTCCTAATGGATCGACGTGAATGTATAGTAATAAGTGATGCAACAAGTGTACAACCTCTTTGCCATAGCCGAGTCGACCTCAACATCATTGGGTTGGTCGCTGAAGCAGTTGAGGCAGAGGTGGCTGTCGGAGGTGTGGAGGAAGATCTAAGGAATCTGTAGACGGCATCCAGGGCACTGCTCCATTGTGATGGATCGCTCTGTCACTGGAGCAGCTCCGGTGAGCCGTAAAACGTCAAGGCTAAAGCAGCACAAGACAGACAGTGTCAATCTCAAGTGGGATTGTAATAGCATCTCCAATAGATGATGTAAAATAGATATAAAATATACATCACCGAAAACCACCTAAATACAACAGATGATGTAAAAACTGTTGACTCTGAACTTAACTGTTGAAACTGAAATTTACTGTGGAATCTGAATGCTACTGTTGAAACATAATGCAATGGTAGCAGAGAGGCAGTTGACATGTAGTTTAGGGAGGGCCTATAGTTCATCTTCAACCTGCACCCCCCTGAGCTGCCAGCCACCATCGGCCGAACTGCCGGCCCCAGCGCTGCCTTGCCGCCCCGAAATAACTCCCCACCGCCGCCCCAGCCAGCCCTCTAGGCCCCCGCCGCCCCACCCTGAACCGTAAGATAGATAGTGGGGTACCTCTCCGGTGAGGCCCCGTCCCCGCTGCGGGTGGTTCTTCCTTAACTCCGGCGAGCCCCCCAACCCCTGAAAATCGACTGCCCAAAAGTCGATTCAGTCGACTGAAGTGTGGCTAAATCAGAGCAGAGCAGCAGCACGAGCGAGGGGGAGAGCAGCAGCAGCAGCTCGGTGAGCGAGCGATTGAGCGAGAGCCGGAGCAGCAGCAGCAGCGCGAGCGAGCGAGCGAGAGCCGGAGCAACAGCAGCAGATCCGCCTGGTATGGACGCCGCCGCCATGGACATGCCAACCGCGGCGCCGGCTTCAAGGTAGCCGCTCCATGCGGGTGCGGTATGGAGCACCGTCAGCGCTGGGAGGTCAAGTTAAGGAGAAGTTGCGATGCCATGAGTGTATAACCTCTTTGGTGGCGCCGAGTAGGCCTCAGCTTCGTCCGAGGAGTCGGTGAGGATGCTTCGGTTCCGGTGGAGTAGGTTAAGGCGGCGCTGTGGGGATGGAGCAGCCGCGATAGACGAGGCCATCGTCGGAGCAGCTCCTTGGAGGTGGAGGACGGGGCGTCTGAACAAGCGGGATGACGAGATGGACGACGGATCCTCATCTGGGGAGGTGGACGAGGGACGTCGAGCTGTTGTGGTGGATGACATCGTCGGGGAAGAGGCTCCGGCTGGGCAGCGGTGAGCTGGTAGACGGAGGAGGGTGGGGTTTCGCGGCTGGAGCGGAGAGGTTATGGCGGCCTGGGATTTCCAATGGCAAAAACGGGGCGATGGGAGGGGGTGAACCATGACTTAGGGACACGCTTGTCCAAAATGTAGGGTGTGTTACAAAAGTACCCCCACCTATTTGAACTAGCGGCCCTTTCAGCTCAGGGTTAGAAGGGGGGTTTCGCGTGTTGGGATTTGGCAGCTGTAGGGAGTTTTCGCGCGCGTTGTAATTTTGGGAGCACGATATCTAAATTTTCGGGATATAACAAGACGCGGGTTGAATTTTAGGGACAAGCCTAACATGTAGTAATATTGTACTTGTACATAGCAAAATAATTCGCACTTCCCTCAACCAAAAAGAAAACGAAAAAAATAAAACTATTCACACCACACAAAGAGAGAGTCTTGCCCCGTTTTACTATACAAATGCTATTCAAAGCTACTCCCTCCTTCCATCTATATAGGGCCTAATGCGTTTTTTGATGCTAACTTTGACCAAATATTAGAGCAATATTATATGACATTCAACTTACACAAAACACACCGTCAAATTCGTGTGTGAAAGGTTCTTTCAATGATATAATTTTCACATTGTGCATGTCATGTACTATTAATCTTGTCAATAGTCAAAGGCGGTCTTAAAAAACTCATTACGCCCTATATAGATGGAAGGAGGGACACTACTAGGAAAAAGCCTAGCAGCAGCACGGTTTTTGGGCCTCTCAGTAGCGTGGGGACCGACACTACTAATAAGGCGCTACAGCTAACATATAGCAGTAGCGCCTGTTGTCCCACGCTACTGCTATACATGAATAGTTGTAGCGCTCTTTAGAAAAGGGCGCTGCTGATATTATCTGCAGCGTTGTTTACTAGGAAGCGCCATTGGTAAGGCGGCGCTACTGCTAAATTTCCCCCCCTCGCTACTACTAGTTTTATTAGTTTTTCCCCTACATATTTGTTTTGTATTTGAATATTCTTTATACAATAATCTTTAGCATATCATACACATACAAATGTAGTCATAGCATATACATAAAATTAGTCTCATCAAATCATGTCATCATCATAATCATCATCCAACACACAGTGGTCTCTCGTCATCATCTCGAAAATAGCGATACAAGTCTCGATTACTTGCAAATACATCGTCATCCATCTAAACAATGATATACGTGAGAAGGGCTATCACTTTGAGTACATGAGTTCGTATCCCTCTCTCTCATTAGCGTGAACCTAAACTAACTACTACCTGTCGCTCGGAAAACGGAAAACGGTACACCTGGGCCAGACACTCCGACCACTCATCATATATATACTCCTGGCGTAGCACTTTGTTGCCATCTATGATCTATGCACCTGCATCGTCACATGAGTCGATGATATGCAACATATATAGTTGAGAAACAGAGAGAGACAGACTTGGCAAAAATAGAAACAACATATCATAAGCATAAATAACAAAGTTCATCGTACACAAAATGCCCTAACTAGAGTGATCTTCGCTAGTCGAGGAGGAGGATGGTTTAATTACATTACAAATAAAGTTTCACCATGCATAACTCAAAGTTTTGTCATACAGAAAGTATGGACTAAATGGACACATTGTCATATATCGACAATCACTCCACCATGTTATGCCATCAATCCATGTCAGGGAGATAGTCCTCAAGCTTAGTGAAAGGCTTCATGTCGAGACGCTGAGAGGCTATCCATGTTCGGACGTCTTCCCGCGACATTTGTCCTTCTCCGTAGAGCATCCTTGTTTTCCCGACGACCTCCTTCATGATGATTTGGGCAAGTTCATGCTGGATGTTATAGAACTTAGCTCGAAGTCGATGATCCTCGATATCTCCTGTGTCATTTGCCCATTGCAGAATATGGGCATCGCCGGATCTAGGTGACATGCAAAGGTTCTGGTGATCCCGTCTGTACTCCAGCATGTGGTGTAGGACATAGAATCCATCATTAAGAGAATCATTCGGTTGCTGGATGCAACAGAAGTCGGTCTTATGGCTGAAGGCGACCGTGCCGCCCCTTCTCTTCTTTCCCTGACCTCTCCATCCCTTGCTTGGTAGTAAAACATAGCACTTTTGGGAACATCCTTGATGTGGGTGTAATCCTTTTTGTGAATGTTCTTCGATGAGTCCAAGTAAAGAGCATGGGAGAATCGGGGGTAGAGGATGATGAGGACGGTGCGCCTGCCACTGCGCAAAATAAGTACAACTCAAATTAATTAGCCTCCACCGTGCAAATGAATGATTGAAATCGAAGGAAGGATAGCAGCGCGGATGACTTACACGGGATGATAAGGCACGAGAATCGCCTCCTTGTCCTTATTGGCAAGCATGAAACTGACGATGTAATCCCTCGCGTATTCACCGTGCTTTGCGCAGACTCCCAAGAAGCCCTCGTGCATGTAGTACGGGTCAGCGACACAGATATGAGGTATTTGCTCAACCCCGATGATGTAGTTCATGTGCAAGGCATAAAGGCAGACTAACGTAAAATCCAGCTTCTTCACGTGAAACATGTCGAATATGTAATCGAATCGGAGGAAGAACTTATCTGCGGGAAAGCTGTCGATGTACGACATTTCTCGCGGAATGTTAACCACGTAGAGTGGGTATCCTGGATCTTTCGAGGCGATGAGGCCTTTCTCTACCCGCAGCACATCGTCATGAAGTCTCCTTAGATCGCCGATTATGCTCCGTACCGCTTTGGAGGTAGGATTGGTTAACCGGGGATATACCATTTATCCTCATCGGGGATATCTATACGGTCCTGAAGCCGAGGCTGCTGAGGCGGCTGGATCATAGAATCAGCTTTTTTGCCATTCCTCGCTCTCTTCCTAGACTTCTTTACTACCGGAAGGTTGTCCATAATACGTTGAGACGGAAATTCATGCACCGACTCATGACGCTCAAACCCTGAGAAGGCACCAGTATAGACATACTGTTTAGCGCCATCGTCATCCTCATCCTCATCCATGGCGACGTCATCAGCGACTAATGGAGCCTCCTCCTTACCCCGTCCGCTATCACCCAACCCGACACCCGACGCTAATTGGGTAGCTGGGGTGTTGATGTTCATACCTTGCTGAGGCTGCGTGCTCGTGGGTGTGCTCCCGACCGCCTCCAGACGAAGCAGACTCTTTGGCCACAATAGGACCCACCCATTGCAACAATCACCAAGACGCCGTGGGGTCTCGTCGTCATCCCCCACTAGTATTAGAGGAGGCAAATTCTCGTGGCCCCAGTTTGACACTGGCCACAGAAACCTTGAAGACGTTCGGGGGGATCGGCCGGCTGTGGAACAATGGTTCCTTCGGTTATATTATCGTCGCATTCCCCACGTCCACCTTCTAGTCGCCGATGGTGTACAATATGGTGCACGGGGTTTCGTCGGCCTGGAAAGAAAAGTCTGCGATGTGAGACATCCGAAAGGCAACGAAAATGGGAGATTATACATTTATATTGAAGGGGGCTGTTGTGACAGATATCGTGAGGGCGTCGAGCTCAGCAAAAGATGAAGCACCGCCGAGCATGTCCGGTGCAGGAGCAGGTGCGGGAGACGGTGCGGGAGAACGTGCGGGAGCCGGTGCGGGAGCAGGTGCTGGTGCAATGCTAGTCGAGCTGCTCCCCAAGAAGTCAGCAAGGGGAAAGTCCTCTGCATTTTTTTCTGGATTTTGCCTTGTCCAAGTGAAAACGGCCGGAACCAACAAAGTAGACAAATATGCAACCACCTGTTTTGCGGCAGATACCGCTGTTGCGACTGTCTAAGATGATTTCTACTCAACCGCAATCCCAACCTTCTTGTCAATGTTTTCTTCAGTTAACCTTCGTCTTTCCTTTCTCTCCTCCGTTGTCTCACGGTAGTACTTCTTCCACATGGCGCTGTTTTCGACACCGTGCACACGTCCATACGACGGTCGAGTATCCACCGGTTGTTGTTTCAGTATGTTCAACGCCCGGTTGAATGGAGTGTCCCACTTGGGCCTCGCCAATGCCTCAGACGGCGAGTCGCTTTCGGCCGCAATCCGGTGCTGCTCTCTCTGCAAAAGGCACAAGGATCGTTTAAAAATATGACTAACGTGCAGTCGAATTAATCAGAAACAAAAATTACCAGTAGTCTCATGAACTCCGTAGTGACCGGTTTTGTCTCCTAAACCTTCTTCACTGGGTCCCAATGATGCCAAGCTCTGAGGATGTCACGCTCCTGCGGGACGGTGAACTCTGCCAAGGGGTCTGGGATGCCCAGACTCGCGGCTTCCGCGTCCTCCTTGGCCCATTTGGACCTCTTTCCGCCGTAACCACGGCTTCCGAGGTGGTGGCTCCCAATGGTCCTCTCTTGAAGCCCCTTCATGCACTTAGACTTTTTTTGGCAGCTTCGGCCTCGCAAGCCTCCTTGAATATTTTCAACTACTCTTCCGTGATTGTCGGATTATCCTTTACAATCTCGGAGTAGGGTTCCTTCTTGTTGATGATCTTTTCTTTCACTCGATTTTTCCAGGCGGCCAAGGCGTCGCTAAACTTGGTCATGGCATGTTTGTTTATCTTCTTCATTGCCGGGTCCTCATCTGGATCTTCATAATCCTTCTCAATCCGGCCCAGGAACAAGAATATCTGGTGAAACTTCTTTAGGAGGGAGCTCCTCATATTTTCTATCTTCTGTAGTTTCTCATCCTTGATGGTGGCGGTTGTCTGTACGATGCAGCCTATTTGATTGTCGTAGCACGAGCGCGCTTCCTTGGCCGCCCTTGGCTCAAAATTGCTGTCGCCCACCTCCGTGACCACTAGTCTAGTAGTCCTGAGTTTGTTAGGAAGCTGTTGCCTCTTTGCTTTCGGTTCTATACCAGCTCCGCTCCGCAAGGCAGCGTCGGTCTCAATCTCAGCGCCGGTCTCGATGCCGGTCTGAATCACAGCGCCAGTCTCAGTCTCAGCACCAGTCTGCATGTCGGTCTCAGTCCCCGATGCCACCGGTGGTCCCAGCAATAACATTAGTTGATCGTCAGCAAGGCTAAAAAATTCGTCTGCCGCCCGGTAGACGTCGTCGCAATCACCAGAACCCTGTCCTTCATCATTGCTAGCCATGTTTCCTATGACTAAATCTAGTCAATTAATTCTAGACCTAATAAAATGAATAATGACATAAAAAAGGCCTATTGTTTTGCAGGAACGTTGACTCCTTCCTGGTGCAACAAATCCCGGGCACTCGATATGTCCTAGTTTGTAGCACAAGTCATGCCGAAATTCACGAAAAATTTCGGCATGACCTTTGCTAAAAAGTGGACAAATCGAGAACCTGAAATTTGCTGGAACAGAAATGAATCAACGTTCCAGCAAAACATAGGCCACTCAACTTCATTCCCTGGAAACAACAAAGCCACTTGGGCACAATCAAACCACTTCAATGAAAAGATATAACATGAGCAAACACTATTGAGGAATTTGCATATAACATGGCCACTTCAATGAAAAGATATAATCAACAATAATGGAATATGCAAATGAACATCAATGACATATATCATATAAAAACAATCTTGTTTTTTGTTTACATGGCAACAATTAGTTTGACAAAGTTTTTGAAAAGAAAAACAATTATGTTTTTTGTTTATAGTTAAATGCCATAGCTACAGTTTTTTATTTATAGCTAAATACTTTTGTTTTTTGTCTAAAGCTAAAAGTCTAGGAACTACATTTTCTCTAACCCTTCTGACTTCAACAAAATTTCCACAACAAGACCTTAGTACCTACACCCAATTTCTTCAAAAATATTCAGGTCCATCGCCCAAATAATTCAAATTTCATTTGAATGAAATTTGGAACAAATTCAGGTACGTAGTCCAAATATTTTTTTATAGCTAAGTGTTTTTTGTTTATAGCCTCTGTTAATTTAAATCTAAAAGCTACTATTATTTATATACCCTCTATTAGTTTAAAGCTAAATGGAATTACTGTTTAGGCATATTCATAAAAATTTCCCTAGCTAATTTCCTAAAAAAATTGCTAATCATTTTTCCTAAATGCTATAAAATGCCTACTGCCCTAAAAAAATCTAGGGTTCATATGAACACCTAGGGTTCATATGAACATCAACACAGTATCAACATATATATAATATCCCTAGCAGAGAGAGAGGGGGGGGGGGTAGGGGACAGGAGAGGCAGAGCCTTACGGTCGGCGGCGAGGGCAGGCTCTGGCTCGGGCGGCGGCGGTGAGGTCGGGGGGCGGCGGTGGTGAGATCGAGGGAAGCGACGGTGAGGTCGACGATGGCCTCGAGCGGCGGCTGTGAGGTCGAGGGGGTAGCCTCAGGCAGCGGCGGTGTGGTCGAAGGCGGCCTCGGGCGGTGGCGATGTACACGAAGGCAGCAGGGCGACGGCGGCGACGGAGAACTTGGGGGACAGGGGGGAGTAGAGATGGGGGGTGGACTTAGCGAAATTTTGAGCCTGGGCTGTCGGGATTTGAGTCAAACTAGCAGTAGCGCATTTTGCCGAAACGCGCTATAGCTAAGATAGCTATAGCGTGTTCCAGAGAAACGCGCTACAGCTATCCCTTTCTGTTTTATTTTTCTTTTTCTTTTGTTTTCTTTACATTTTCTTTTTTTCATTTCTCCTTTTTCTATTTCTTTCATCTTCATTTACTTTTCTACTTATTTTTCTATTTATTTTCTTTTTCATAGCAGTAGCGCTCTACAGCAAAAACGCGCTACTACAATTTTTTTAGCAGTAGAGTGCTTCTGGGAGAACCGCTACTACTATTCCTAGCCTACCGGCACTAGTGAGGGAATTTTAGTAGTAGCGCTTTTCTGGGAAGACGCGCTACTGCTAAAATAATGGTTCTAGCGTGGTTTTGCAACAAGCGCTACTACTAAGTAGCACTAGAGCCATGTTTTGACTAACGCTACTGCTACACATCTGTGTATAACGTTTTCCCTAGTAGTGGGAGTATGAATCCATGTTACGTCCGATTAATTTTTTTCGCTTGCTGTATAATGCATGTAACGTACTCCTACCAACATTTTATTGCATTCCAAATGTCTATACTACCGCTGCAATTCAAACTTAATTTGAATTCGTTTCTCTATTTCAATAAGAATCTACAATCATGATTGTTGCCAACTTCAACCATCATTCGTGTATTACCTTAATAACACACCACATGATTACTATAGAGATATATATGAACTGTGTGTACTACATAAACTCGAATTCTATTTTTTGAATACACTTTCTGTTGATTCCAAATAATAGTACATTTGATGTACTAACTATATATTCATAATCTAAACCATGTTCCATACGTACACCGTGTTTATCACACAAAGTATAGTGCCCCCCCCTACATTATGACAAGTATTTAGACCTGAGCTGCAAAAGCCATACATTAACCCAAATTATAATCAATGTTATATGTATTATACGTAGTACTAGCAAGATGCCCATGCGTTCCAGAACATCAACATGATCATGGGGCCTAATTTGCAAATATGGAGAGGGGTGTGGGTATCTTTTTTCAAACTTGCCATACTTTCCTTCCTATCCGCCAGTTATAAATCGGACGACCTATATTGCAGGATGGATGGAACACCATCATCAACAACTCCGTTTTTTATAAGAGTAAAGATAAAATATATTATATGTAGTATAACATGTTCATAACCAAACCATGTGTAACACTGTTATATATATTCACACATGCGTTGGTTTAAAACACTACGATAAATTCTTCAAATATCCGATTCGCTTTTTATAATGTAGTATGATCTCTATTCGTCTTTTACACCCACACAATCCTCTTATCTTTGTAGCTAGCGCTAACTTTCTCTCGTGCATGCACACGCCCGCATCCCTCTCACCCTCCTTAGCATTCTCTAGCTCCATCATGCAAATTCGTCTTTTCACTTTAGGTCGTTCACCCATGGTGTGTGTAGGCCCCCCAGCTCCTTCTTTACGGCACACATTGATTGATATGCCTCTCTAGCCAGGTGTGCCTAGCCGAACACAAGCTTCCCCTCTTCTCTTATCACCGTCCATGCCTCACTCCCACCACTCTTTTCATCGATCTCGTACTCGCACACTCCTTCCCCCTCGATATAGTATGCCTCTCGTACCACGTCCTAGATGCATCCCTCTCTCTCTATCCTTCTCCTCGTGCCTCATTTGCTTCTAACACACAGATGCATGTATACCGATCAATCTCCCAACATATACCTAGATCGACTTTAACTATCCCCCCCATCGATCGACATACCTCACAAGTTATGTCTCTCCTTTCTCTAACAAAGGGTGATTGAAATTCCTATGTAGTTATGTCTGCTTACCACAGCCATATCGTCCCCCCTCATCATTCGTGCATGCCTCCTGACCCGTCTCTCACACGCACATGCACAGACAACAAGCAGCCATCTCCTCTCTTATTGATATTGCGGGCGTGCCCTCCGTTTGTCTAGAAAGCCTATCCCACCATTTGTTAGAAGCAACTCCACTACCACCCCCTCCAACACTCTAGCTCTGTCTCTCTCCCAACCTTATTCCTCTCCTGCACATATGCATGGATGCTGATCGATCTGCCTTAATACATGAGGCAAATCGATCTCCTTAATACATGAGGTAGGCCTCTCTCCTCCTCCACACATATACCAGCCATTGTACCTCTATAGTTAATTGGGCCTCCCTCTTCCCCCACCACACACCGATAGTCGAGTGTTGCAGGTAGGTATCCATGCCACAAAGACAAACTGCACATGTCCCTTCTCACGTGCCAGTAGGCTAGCCACGCTATATCTTTGATGTGGGCACACACAAATTCGATGGCACTCTTTATCGATCACACGTGCACACACACACACACACATCATCCCTCTCTTTGTTTCTATGGACACCTCAAGCCAATGATACCTCCACTCTCTTCTCATGGATCGCCCCCTCTATATATATGTTATATCCAGGACTCTATTTCACACACATTGCATATGTTACATTTTTTGATTGACCCCCCAACAAAAACTCTCACAAACCCACACACTATATCTCTCTAGGTTTGTATCTCTCTCACACAACCCCACATAGGTGGTTTACGTATACAATAAGAGAATAGGTGCACCGTGCATGTACTCACGCTTCGTGCCCAGCCACACCCACGCGGGTACACGGTGGAGCTCATTTCTTTACCAAATGGCAGCCCACGTGCTAATTTGAATGCCTGTAGCGGTTGTTTACCTAGGGAGGTCGTGTACCACGCGTGCACGAAACAAAGTTCGACTTGACGCATTGCCGCATTATTTTTAAATAAAGTTATAGTGCTTAGTGGCACGTACACAAAATATAAAAACAATTTTTATGCAGAAAAAGGTAGCCCGCTCCACTATATACAAAGAAGCCTGCCTGCCTGGTTTGTCGCTCTTCAGAGCATCTCACACAAGGCTACGGTGGCCTCTCTCTCTCACCATTGGTCACTGATCCGGCCGCATCCCGCCTGCTGGGGGAAAGGGATGAAGTGCATCGTTTCTCTGTTCGACGACACCGAGGCAGCACATCCCGATTTGCGGTACACGCCGTTCTCTCTGACCAAGCTCCGGCGCGGCAGGGCCTACGCCACCTGCTCGCTGCCGCAGTATGGGCAGATTCCGCCCGCAGCCGCTCACCTAGTTACATCCAGACGACCTCCAGGTATCCCCTCCGGCCTTGCTCCACTTCCCGTCTTCCCACGTCTCTGCATGTGGATCTTCCATAGTTCTTTGCCAAAATGTAGCTCGTCCGGCGTACTTTCCATATTGCAATCTCGTCCTCACACCGTTTTAGACAAACACAATCGTATTGTTATCTTCCCTTAGGACAAGGAATATGCTTCTTTTTTGTCGTTGCATGTGTCATCAACTGTTATTGGCCAGTAATTGTTTCCTTTCTACCTCTTTTTTGCAAAGAGGGCTATCCATTTCACCTCATTGCTGTTGCGACCTTTTGGTGAACTTCACAAATCACTTTTTCTTAAGAGTGTTTTGTGCAGTTGTACTAAAATGTCACACGGGCAACATCTCTACATTTCAGTGCGACTGCACAAAGGGAGATTGGTTTTGCTCTATCCTCCTCATCCAACTCTGAGCCTAATGTTCTCCAACTACTTAGTCTTAAGAAAGACTGCAAAGGTGACCGACTTCTATTTGTGTGTTTATTGTTTCATCAGCAATCCTCTATTATCGTAATCACACTTAAATATCTTTGGAACAGGGACAATCAGCTCTATTTTAGTGGAACTGCACAAAATGATCAGAATTTTGCATGCTCCAGACAGCTACTTTTTTCCCAACATGCCTTGTTGATTTAGACAGAGCTGGGGGGACGTTGCTGCCAATGAAAGCATGGATCTATTTTAATTTAACACCTTCTCACAACTCTGTCTTCAGTTGCGATGTAAATATTAGCTCTGGTCTGCTAATACTTGACATGCATTAGCAAGGAAGTTAGTTTTTGATTGTTTCCGAAAGAGCGTCGATGGCAAGACACAAGAAACAAAAGCTGAAAGCTCACACCATTGTACAATTTCATGTCGCTGGAAAATTATGTGTATAGTACGTCAATTATGTAAACAAATGCTGGAAGCTTGATAGCATTGCCAGAAGCCTCTTCAGCATCCGGGTCCATGTGCCATGAACAAAATTATAATCCTTCGTTCCTAAATATTTGTCTTTTTACAAATTTCAAATGGGCATATTTAGAGTGTAGATTCACTCATTTTGCTTCCTATGTGTACTCCCTCCGTTCCTAAATACTCTATTCGTATTTCTAGAGATTTCAACAAGTGACTACATACTAAGCAAAATGAGTGAATCCACAATCTAAAATATGTCTATATATATCCGTATGTAGTAGTCCAATTGAATCTCTAAAAAGACAAATATTTGAGTAGTCACTCGTTGAAATCTCTAGAAAGACAAATACTCCAGAGTATATTTAAGAACCAAGGGGGTAGTGCACAACCGCATGTGAGACTCAGCCCGGTCGTTGCACCGCATTAATAGTGAGTAATGAGTAGTCAAATCATAAGCCCCACCTTTCCCACTGTAAGTTGCTCGGAAGAAGCAACCATCAATATGCTCTTCTTTGAATCCGCTCATACTACTCCATTCGTCACTGTTCATAGAGCGTGCTTCGGAAAAAAGAAAAAAAATCTATGGGACCAAGGCGATTAGCGATCGGCTTGAAAAATAGCATTAGTAGTTAAAGCACGGCGTCTATTACTAGAGGGAATAATGCGTACACACATGTATGCAGTGCTTCCACCCCGGGTACACACATGCATGCACTTACTCCACTTCGTAGTAGTAGTACATCAAGAGAAAATTGTGGACTTGATTGCGGTTACCACGCCCTAATTAATTGAGCATTACACCAAACACGTCTAAGGTCTCTCTGGTGGTGGAAATGCATTGAGAGAACTGCATCATAATAAAGCGCGCCCTGTTAACTGTGACGGAGGGAGGAGTAGTATGAAGGTGCAAAACCAAGTACGCGTATGGCCAGTCGGTCAACGCACCTCCTCTTGGCATATCACTGACATGTGGGACAGGAGTGTGAGCAAACTGATCTCAATTGATGCCAAAGAGCCAACCCTCCATTACTTGAGAGAGACGAGGAGCGAGAACACACAGACGGGCTCGCACGGAGGCCAAGATATATTTGAGCATGTTTGGTTGATCGATATCATCATTACATGTTGGGATGCCGTTTTCCACCCTTTTCCGGAATAAACATGTACTTTATCAGAGATTAAAAAAATAAGAGTATAGACGCTCCACCATGCGGGTCTAGTAGTAGTACTACTTGTACTACTAAACCTTGCGCTTGGCTCTTCGCCTCTTCGTGAAGTCGAACAATGATGGTACTCCGCATGTTGGGTACTACAGTGTATGCCTCTGACAATCTGATACCGAATGGACTGATGCATGTCCACCGAGGGTAGGTTGCATTAGTCAAAAGGCTTAAGCGAGCTTCACCTTGTCATGCAAGCTTCTCCTCATTCTGCGAGTTGACGGGACACACCAAAAAGTAGTGCTAGTCCATACTCCCTCCTTTCTGGTTAATATGTCTTAATCCTTTTTGCGGGTAAATGAGAGAGCTTTATTCATATATAAGCATTCTTAGGACGATCAGCCAAGACACTGGTCACTAGGAAGTGAGGTACCCTACAAAAAAAGAAATAGGAAGCGAGGTCTTTAATCAAGCCAGCTCTCGACCACATTCAAAGTGCAGCAAGCATGGTTCGCATGAAGATGCACTGCAAGGTTTGCTGAACTGTTTACATGCTGAATAACAAAAAAGAGGAAATATTACCGAGTGCTCCTATTTTTAACAGGATATGAGCCAGAATTAAGCGAGAATTGTGGTGAGTGTTCCATGCAATTAACTTCCATTATCACATGCAAGAACCCTCGAAGGGAACCAAATGTGTTGAAGATTGCTTTATCATATTTTAAAATTATAATAAGAGTGCAGACGCTCCTCCATTCGGTTCCTAGTACTAGTATAGTACATTCCTCTATAAAGTACTCCCTCCTTTCTGGTTTATAGGGCTTATCTCAAAATTTTAGTTTTTCCATTTTATAAGGCTCAATTTGTTGTTTTCCATCACATGTTCAGATTCCAAGGTGCATCAAAACATTGCATGCAAGTATTAAGAGAAACATGACTAATGCATGTACTTTATGCATGCATGCATTGCAATTAATGCATTGATAAACATATTTTTTTAGGAAAAAAATAGCATTAATTAGGTGCTTTTGCAAAACTACAAAAAGTATTCCACCACTCGCCATCTACCTTGATTGGTGAGATTTTTGAATTGAGTACTATGAACCGGAAAGGAGGGAGTATAGTAGTAGTACTAGTACTACTAGTAAACTTTGCGCTTGGCTGTTCACCTATTCGGGAAGTCGAACAATAATAGCACTAGTAGTATAGTGTATGCTTCTGGAAATCTGACAATGAATTAACTGTTGCACATCCACCGCCTGAGCGAGGGAGAGCTTGCATTAGTCAAAAGTTTCTCCTTGTTCTGCGAGCCACCGCGCGCAAGCTTCCCCCGTCCTGCAACCTTCGACTCGTTCGGCAAGTTGACGGGACACAACAAAGTAATGCTAGTCCATACTGCCTCCTCTACGGTTAATATGGCTTAATTTCAAACGAGATAAATACACTGTCTGTCACTGTATATTTGTAAAAATACGGTTAGTGGACTTTATAATATTCTCATTGCGCTCAATATATATATTTTTCGGTGTTTATACAGTCACTAGCTCACCCTGACTGAGTATGTGCGTGCATGCACGTGTAGGTTGAGCATTTGAGCGTGACCGTGTGTGTTCCACTGTGTGCTCGGACATGCATGCATTAGGGCATCGCGCGCATTTTTGCGTCCATGTGTATGTGTGACTGTTGCATACACGTAGGGGGAGTACGTGTAGGGGCCACTAAGGAGCAGTCAAATCACACAGTAAGTTAGTCAGAAGAAGCAACCATCATTTCACTCTTCAACGACACGTACCCAATATAAAATGGTTGATATGGAGATAAAAAGAAAACCACTATATATACACTAGCAGGAGCCTAAGGTACAACCTGCTTGCTTAGGTTGCTCTCTTCACAAGCATAGAATGACGGGCCTGATCCCGCAGCTGGAGGAAGGGAACAATGTTCTGCGTAGACGTGGTCGACATCGGCGAGGGAGAAAACCCACAATCGGTGCGTCCCAATCGGGGGTCACCGTGGTATGGGCCAATGCCGTGTCCCAACCGCCCTTCTAGCTAGAGCCCGACGTCCAAGGTAGTCCATCTTCCTTTTGGAGCTGGCTTGCTCCACTGCCGTAGCTCCATCTCCATGTCGATCTTTCTCTACTTCTACCGGCTTCTACTTGTGATGAGTTTATGTCTCATGAACTAGTGCAAGTACTATTATTCTAATCACACTTCTTCAATATCTTTGCCATCAGGGATGCTCAGGTCGATTTTAGTGGAAATGCACAAAAGCATCATATGATCTGAGGGTGCCAGCCATCTTTCCTTCAACAGGTTCTACCTGGCCAGGAAATTAAATCCTGTTTAGGGTTTAGGGTTTAAGTCATAGTGACCCCATCAGTAGTTTTTCTTTCGTACACGCTCTCACAACTTTTGTCCTTAGTTGTGAAGAAAATATTGGCTATGATCTGTGAATCATTGAGATGCATCAGCATGTGTGTAAGTTTTCCTTTGTATTTGATGGAATGAAAATGGATTGGAAAGTTTCCGTTTTTCCGGAGAAAAAATGGAAATGGAGAGAAACCAACGCTTCGTTTCGTTGGATCGCGCCATCGAGAAAAACCAATGTTTAAATCACGTCTATCGTGTTCGTGTCTCACCCTCCTCCACGGCTTGACCCCACACGGTCGCTTGGCCTGCCACTCACCGCAAACTGAGTATACGATAACTTTCTCGCCTGCTTGTCGATGGATTGCGCCATGGAGTACTAGCACTACTGGAAGAAATTGACGAGTTGGGGGAGGACAGCTAGCTGTAGCACGGACTCCCAAGAACTTTTTACATGCATGTTGTCGCCGGCTATTGCGACCTTTGAACACGGAGTAGTCGCGTGCATCAGGAAACGGCACAGGCGACGCTCTCTCAGCCGGCGCGCCGCTTCAATGCCGGCGCCAGTGAGAGGTCGCGTTCGCTCTGGCCAGGCATGAATGCGGCACTGACCGTTTTGGGCGGGAAGCACGCGCTGGTGATGAAGAGGGTTCGGGTTGGTCAGGACCGGCCGTGGCAGCGGTCCGGACGTCCGCAAACAGGAGATGTTGTATGTTAATATTGCTGCGTATATAATAAACAACGTAAATAATGTGCCAGTAGGACAAATATGATTGGAGATGGAGATGGAAATGGAATTTTACGTAAACACGGATGTGCATGTCTATGTCTATGTGTGTGTGCACGACGACTCTCGCGACCTGGAAGCGGGGGCGTGTTTTTGATCGAGTTTTCTTTCTTGGTACGTTAAAAAATTGTCCGCCAGTTTTCATTTCATTTTTCCGGGAACGCGCGTATTATATTTCCGGGAACCTCTTGTTTGATAGAGTTTCTCGCGTCTCGCTCTCTCACCCTCTCGATATCAAAACAAGATGATAGTGTCCACTCTATCTCTCTCCTCACCGGTGGTCACAGATCTGGCCGAATCTCGTCCGCTGCGGGAGGTGAGGAGGTGCAGCGTTGACATTGTCGCCGTCGGCGATGGAGGAAGCCGATGTGCACCATACTCTCAGAGCCGGTGCTGGCGCGGATAAAGATCCTCCGCGCCCTTGTTCGCTGTCGTCGTGTGGGCAGATCCCGCCCGCCCGCCTAAACGACATCTCGCCCACCTGAGGTATAACTTGTTGTACTGGTCCAGCTCCCGAGGTCGCTGAGTGCGGGTTTTCTTCTATGCGACTGCTCCCCAGCTCCCCATGTATAGTAGCTAGGGTTCGTCAGCTGGTCCAACATCAACTACTAGTAGTATTATAGAGGAAATGCCACTCGGAAAGTTGTCCTGATTTATGCCTCGGTGGAGGTATACATGTTTTTTCGACAAAAAGTACATGGTGGTTGTGTGGTCCATATGGTGGTAGTACTATCACTCGTTAAATGAAGAAATGCTTTTTTTTCTCGGGTATCCTGGTTTAGTTCCCATCAAGATAATTATGATGCTTCTGTTTGTTGGTGTACTTTTCATTAATTCTTATTGACAATTGAGATGTCGTTGCTAATCTTGTAAAACAACATAACTACACTACATCTGAGGGAGTCCTGGACTAGGAGGAGTCCGGATAGCCGAACTATCATCATTGGCCGGACTCCAAGACTATGAAGATACAAGATTGAAGACTTCGTCCCGTGTCCGGATGGGACTTTCCTTGGCGTGGAAGGCAAGCTTGGCAATACGGATATGTAGATCTCCTACCATTGTAACTGACTCTGTGTAACCCTAGCCCTCTCCGATGTCTATATAAACCGGAGGGTTTTAGTCCGTAGGACGAACAAAAATCATACCATAGGCTAGCTTCTAGGGTTTAGCCTCCTTGATCTCGTGGTAGTCTACTCTTGTACTACCCATATCATCAATATCAATCAAGCAGGAGTAGGGTTTTACCTCCACCGAGAGGGCCCGAACCTGGGTAAAAACATCGTGTCCCTTGTCTCCTGTTACCATCCGCCTAGACGCACAGTTCGGGACCCCCTACCCGAGATCCGCCGGTTTTGACACCGACATTGGTGCTTTCATTGAGAGTTCCTCTGTGTCGTCACCTATAGGCCCGATGGCTCCTTCGATCATCAACAACGACGTGGTCCAGGGTGAGACTTTTCTCCCGGACAGATCTTCGTATTCGGCGGCTTTGCACTGAGGGCCAATTCGCTTGGCCATCTGGAGCAGATCGATATCTACACCCCTGGCCATCAGGTCAGATTTGGAAGTTTGAACTATACGGCTGATATCCGCGGAGACTTGATCTTCGATGAATTCGAGCCACGGCCGAGCGCGCCGCAGTGTCACGATGGGCATGATTGAGCTCTGCTGCCGGACAGTGCCCTGGAGGCCGCACCAGAGTCCGCTCCGACCCTTAGCTCGGAGCCGACTGCGCCAATCGAGGATGTGTGGCTGGACACCGCCTCGGGGGCTGCTACCTCTACGGCGATAGAGCCGAATACCGACCTTGTCCCTTGTGAAGCTCGTGACTCCAAGTTGCCGGACTCCTCTCCGGACCCCGAACCCTCCGCGCTCCTGCCAATCGAATCTGATTGGGCGCCGATCATGGAGTTCACCGCTGCGGACATCTTTCAGCACTCGCCTTTTGGCGACATCCTGAATTCGCTAAAGTATCTCTCTTTATCAGGAGAGCCCTGGACGGATTACAGTCAGGATGGTTGGGATACGGGCGATGAAGAAATTCAAAGCCCACCCACCACCCACCTTGTAGCCACTGTCAATGACTTAACCGACATGCTAGACTTCGACTCCGAAGACATCGACGGTATGGACGACGATGCCGGAGACGACCAAGAACCAGCGCCTATGGGGCACTGGAAAGCCACCTCGTCATACGACATATACATGGTGGACATCCCAAAGGATGGGAATGACGATGGAACAGCAGAGGACGACCCCTCCAAGAAACAGCCTAAGCGCTGGCGTCAGCGGCGCCACTGTAAATCCCGCCACAGCAAAAATAGAGATTCCGGCTCCGGAGACAATAAAACCCTAGACAGTGCCGAAGACAACCCCCTCCAGCAAGATTCAGCACAGGAGGATGGAGAAGCCAGCCCTCGTGAGAGAGCGGCAGACAAAGAGGTAGAGGCTGATAATTACATGCCTCCCTCCGGAGACGAGGCAAGCCTCGACGACGACGAATTCGTCGTGCCTGAGGATCCCGTCGAACAAGAGTGTTTTAAACACAGGCTTATGGCCACGGCAAGCAGCCTCGAGAAAAAGCAGCAACATCTTAGAGCTGACCAAGATTTGCTAGCCGACAGATGGACTGAAGTCCTTGCGGCTGAAGAGTATGAACTCGAATGCCCCTCCAAAAGCTACCCCAAACGCAAGCTGCTGCCCCGATTAGAGGATGAAGCACATAAACCTACATCACCAGCGCACAATACGACCGACCGGCCACCTCGTGGCCGCGAGAGAGAGGCCTCTAGGCCCTCCACTCAAGCCAGACCCCGGCGTCGCTCGAAAAGTATAAAGTCACGGGGGAACGCGCCGGACTTGAGAGACATATTGGAGGATAAGGCAAGACAAGCCATATCGATCTATGGATCGCGTGCGCGCCCCACGATACGCGATGACAACCGTCGCACGGATACAGCAACTCCGGCCGGGCCGAAAACAGTAGACAAAGCTCGCTTGAGCTGCTCGTGATATAGCCCAATACATAGGCGCCGCACACCCACTATGCTTCACAGACGAAGTAATGGATCATCAAATCCCTGAAGGTTTCAAACTCGTAAACATTGAATCCTATGATGGCACAACAGATCCCGCGGTTTGGATCGAGGATTATCTCCTTCATATCCACATGGCCCGCGGTGATGATCTCCACGCCATCAAATACCTCCCACTCAAGCTTAAGGGACCAGCGCAGCATTGGCTCAACAGCCTGCCAGCACAATCAATTGGGTGTTGGGAGGACCTAGAAGCAGCATTCCTTGATAACTTCTAGGGCACATATGTGCGACCACTAGGCCCCGATGAACTAAGCCACATAATTCAGCAGCCAGACGAATCGGCCAGACAATTCTGGACACGGTTCTTAACCAAGAAAAATCAAATCGTCGACTGTCCGCATGTAGAGGCCCTTGCAGCCTTCAAACATAACATTCGTGACGAATGGCTTGCCCGGCACCTAGGACAGGAAAAGCCAAAATCAATGGCAGCCCTCACATTACTCATGACCCGCTTCTGTGCGGGAGAAGACAGCTGGCTAGCTTGCAGTAACAACCTAACCAAAAACTCTGGTAGTTCGGATACCAAAGACAGCAATTGCAGGTCGTGTCGCAATAAGCACAAGCGCCACGTTAATGGCCATAATACTGAAGATACGGCAGTCAACGCCGGATTCAGAGGCTCTAAACCCGGTCAGCGGAAAAAGCCATTCAAAAGAACCACTCCGGGCCCGTCCAACTTGGACCGGATACTCGACCGCTCGTGCCAGATACACGGCACCCCCGAAAAGCCAGCTAATCACACCAACAGAGATTGGTGGGTGTTCAAGCAGGCAGGCGAGTTAATTCCTAAAGGCAACGACAAGGGGCTGCATAGCGATGACGAGGAGGAGACACGCCCGCCGAACAATAAAGGACAGAAGGGTTTTCCCCCACAAGTGCGGACGGTAAACATGATATACGCAACCCACATACCCAAAAGGGAGCGGAAGCGTGCGCTCAGGGACGTATACGCGATGGAGCCAATCGCCCCAAAGTTCAATCCATGGTCCTCCTGCCCGATCACTTTTGATCGAAGGGACCACCCCACCAGTATCCGCCATGGCGGATTCGCCGCATTGGTTTTAGACCCAATCGTCAATGGATTTCACCTCACTAGAGTCCTGATGGACGGCGGCAGCAGCCTAAACCTGCTTTATCGGGATACAGTGTGCAAGATGGGAATAGACCCCTCAAGGATTAAACCCACAAAGAAGACCTTCAAAGGCGTCATACCAGGTGTAGAGGCCAATTGTACAGGCTCAGTTACACTTGAAGTGGTCTTCGGATCCCCGGATAACTTCCGAAGCAAGGAGTTAATCTTCGACATAGTCCCGTTCCGCAGCGGCTATCACGCACTGCTCGGACGAACCGCATTTGCAAAGTTCAATGCGGTGCCACACTATGCATACCTCAAGCTCAAGATGCCAGGCCCTCGAGGAGTCATCACGGTCAACGAAAACACCGAACTCTCTCTCCGAACGGAGGAGCATACAGCGGCTCTTGCGGCAGAAGTGCAGAGTAGCCTCTTAAGGCAATTCTCAAGTCCGGCTGTTAAGCGACCGGACACCGTCAATCGCGCCCAGAGTAACCTACAACAAGACCACTTGGCACGTTCCGAGCATGGGTAGCAATGCGGCCCCAACCCCAGCCCTCGCGAAATCGCGAGACCAGTACCACGCGTACATCACTACGCTCTGGAGGTACCATGGGCATAGGGGGAGGGGCACGACCACGGCATGCCCAGAGTGCGGATCAACCACACCAGGGGCTCCCAAATTTCTCACTTTTTTTCTCTCATTCTCAGGACTCCGTTTTCCAGAAGCCCTGTCCGGCAGTAGATCTGCTGAACTCACGATGCAACAGCCAAGGAAGCAGAAAAGCTACGCCGAGTATCCAGGTGGTCTCCATCACGAGCATTATACCTGTTTTACATACCATTCCGCAGCCTACCCCTAGAGGGGGACATGTTAAATAGTCCCACCCCTCACTTATTGCACTATTTGTATCATTCTGCCTTCATTGCAGTATTTTTTGAATAAACAATGCATCGCTTTTTGCCTATCATTGCATTCCTATCTATATATTTTCACTTATGACATGTTGCACCCGTACACCTTGGTACGGCCAAATACACCAGGGACTTAAGTTCCCCAAAGTATGGTGTGATAAGTCCAAACACTTTCACAAGTGCGGCACCCCGAACTTATAGCATTATATGCATCGGCTCCGAATCATGTCTTGGGTCAATAGTTGGGGTTGCCCGGCTCCCATGTTTTGGTACCTTACGTTCCGTTATATCAGCTAAGGTAGCGCTGGGAGAACCACTGCGATTGTGCCCCAGTTGAGCTGGGTTGAGAACCTCAGTGGAGAAAGCTAAAACTGACCGTCATGATAAGGCGAGAGCTGGTCGCTGTTCGAGAGGTCTTTTCGAGTCCCTAAAGACTTATGCCGCTTAGAGCGAGGAGCCAGCTTTGTTCGGACCCAAGCGTGGATAACGCCAAGAATTCGGCGTTCCTAACACTAGGGGCTTCGTCGAAATTTAAAATTATAGAATTCTATGGCTAAGTGAGAGTGTTCAAGCATTATAAGTCCGGTTGCCTCGTCCGTTGTGTTGAGCGCCTCCCTAGAAAGACCCAAAAAGGGGAACAAGAGCGCTCAAGTTTATCCCGAACACCCCAGCACTCGTGGCATGGGGGCTGAAGCCAACGACCTTCCATCTCTCAGGTTTGATAAACAGCCGCACATAAGGTAATATTTTAAATTAACAAGCGTTTCTTAGCGCATACGAACAAAGTTTTCGGCGCACAGGATAACAAAATGCGAGTCTACTCAAAAATTACATCTTTGGAGCATTCACCCGCAATAATGCGGGCACCCTTCAGGACACCCTTATAATACATCTCAGGCGTGCGATACTCCTTTCCCGGCGGTGGCGCGTCCGTTACAAGCTTCTCGGCATCCATCTTGCCCAGTGCACCTTAGCGCGGGCAAGGGCCCGACGGGCACCTTCAATGCAGGCGGAGTGCTTGATGGCGTCAACCCATGGACAGGCGTCCACCAGCCGCCGCACCAGACTGAAGTAGCTCCCAGGCATGGTTTCTTTGGGCCACAGCTGAACTATGAGGCCCTTCATGGCCTGTTCGGCCACCTTGTGGAGCTCGACCAGCTGCTTTAGCTAGTCGCTCAGGGGCACCGGATGTCCGGCCTCAGCATACTGAGACCAGAACACCATTTCCGTCGAGCTCCCCTCCTCGGCTCTGTATAACGCGGCAGCATCGGACACGCTACGGTGCAGATCTGCGAACGCTCCTGGAGAGCTCCGAATTCGGGTAAGTAACAGGTAATTCACTTTTGCATGCTTGCTTTGCATGAAGAATGCCTTACCCGCCGCTATCTTCTTTACTGCCTCGATCTCCTAGAGGGCCTTTTGGGCTTCGACCTTAGCGGCTTTGGCACTCTCAAGAGCCGACGCGAGCTCGGACTCTCGAGTCTTCGAGTCATGCTCCAAACTCTCGTGTTTTTCCATGAGAGCCTGGAGCTCTTGCCGCACCTCCGCCACCCGCGCCTCCTGCTTCTCTCGCTCGGCGTGTTCCGCAGCCGCATTGCGTTCGGCCGTGGACACCGCCTCCTTCAGGGTCGCCACCTCGTTTGTCGCCCCTGGAATACTCATGTTATTCCTGTCATTCTTTGGCAACCAAATCCTTTTCTATAAGGTACAACTTTAATAAGGTGTTACTTACCTTCCTGGTCCTCGAGCTGCTTCTTGGCACGGCTGAGCTCACTCTCGGACTGCTCGAGGCTCTCCTTCAAGGCATTGACCACCGCAGTTAGTGCGACTGAGGTTAGCAGCGCAGCGTGCATTCCCATATTGACATATTTGTGTTAGACTTCTGCATATATCTTTTTAGATCCTCAGTTCGGCTTTTCTTTCCGAACACCAAACTGAGCATCAGGGGCTACTGTCTATGCGGTACTATTTTTACATATCTTGAAACCCTTACCTCAAAGCCTGTTAGAAGGCTAGTACAGGCTTCGGTTAGCCCGCTCTTGGCAGACTGAACTTTCTGAATCGCCGCACTCATAACAGTGCGGTGTTCCTCTTTGATGGAAGCGCCGTTGAGCGCCTCCAGCAAATTATCCGGTGCCTTCGATTGGACAGAAGTCACCAGCGTCGCAGTCCCGCACTTCTTACGAAGAGGCCGCCCGCCGAACTCCGGAACCACTGAAGGTTCCGGTGCGGAGTCCGGTCCAAAGTCCGGGAGGTTGCCCTGCGTCACCTCCGGGGCCTCCTCCTCCTGGCCGGTCCCCTTCTGGGACCCCACCTCGGCGTTGTCTGCGTCACGAGGGGAGGAGGCGGTCGGAAGTGAAGCGCTATTCACATCCGACGAACCCAGGGACCCGCTCGACGAAGCGGGGAGATCATCCTTCGGCGGGCTATATGGTGGTGTTCAGCATTAGAAGACACTATGCAGCGAAAGGAAAATCATAAGCTATTCTGGGATCCGGACACTTACGATCTCGCCAGGGGCTTGGCCCTCGAGGGCCACTCCTCCTCGCCATTGTCGGCGTTGGTGGAACAGTCCGGAGGAAGGGTCCTTCCCTTCTTGGACCCTTCGGCCTCCCCCGTCGGGGAAGCCTTCCTCTTCTTCTCTCCCCCCACTGGGGGAGAGGCCTCTTTCTCCTCCTCCTCATCTTCATGGGAGGAGTGCGCCTTGGAGTCATCGGACGATGAGTCCAATAACACTTGGCGTCAGGAACTCCTCCGGGTTCCCGTGGCCTTCTTCTTGGCCTTCTTCTCTGGCACCATATAAGGCGCCGGGACTAGCAGCCCTGTCAAACGGGCATCCGCTAGGTCTTCTGGAAGGGGAGCCGGACAGTCAACCTGTCCGGACGTCTTCTGCCAGGCCTGTTAAAGGTATTGGGAGTTTAGATCCCACATAGAGTCAAACTATGGAAAGCAAGTGTCCCGTAAAGGATAATATAGCTTACCTCACCAGCCTGACGCTGCGAGCTGAATCTGCGATCTTCGTTAGCGGATGCGGGAGCCTCGGCACCCTTGAACAGCACCCTCCAGGCCTCTTCATACGTAGTGTCGAAGAGCCTACTCAAAGTCTGGTGCTGTGCCGGATCGAACTCCCACAAGTTGAAGTCCCGCTGTTGGCACGGGAGAATCCGGTGGATGAGCATGACCTGGACTACGTTGACAAGCTTAAGCTTCTTGTTCACCAGTGTTTGGAGACAGGATTGGTGTCCGGTCAGCTCCTCCGAATCACCCCACAACAGGGCCTTCTCTTTCCAGGAGGTGAGCCATGTGGGGATGCCAGATCTGAATTTGGGGGCCGCTGCCCATTTAGGGTCACGCGGCTCGGTGATGTAGAACCACCCCGATTGCCACCCTTTGATGGTTTCCACGAAGGCGCCCTCGAGCCAGGTGACGTTGGGCACTCCGCTTGGCTGCCACCCACTAACTTCGGCTTGACATTAAAAGTCTTTAGCCATAAGCCGAAGTGGGGCTGGATGCAGAGGAAAGCCTCGCACACGACGATAAATGCCGAGATGTTGAGGATAAAATTCGGGGCCAGATCATGGAAATACAGGCCATAGTAGAACATGAGCCCCCGGACAAAGGGGTGGAGTGGGAAGCCCAGTCTGCGGAGGAAATGGGGAAGGAATACCTCCCTCTCATGGGGCCTGGGGGTGGGGATGAGCTGCCCCTCATCGGGGAGCCGGTGCGCGATATCGCTGGACAAATATCCGGGCTTGCACAGCTTTTTGATGTGCCCCTCTGTGACGAAGGAGTCCATCCACTTGCCTCCCGCTCCGGACATGGTTGGAGAAGGTTGAGGTGAGATGTGCGGGCTTGGGCGCTGGAACTCAAGTGTGCGGAGATGGATAAGCAAAGGAGGAAGAAGGCGTAGGTGAAAAGGTGGATCCTTATCCCCTTATATATGGGCGGACGAAACTAGGCGTCCCCACCAGCCCGGTAAAACTCGCTTATCTCCCAAGCGCCACAATCGATGGCGCGGTTGGGTTACCCACGTCCGTATTGATGAGAATCCCGGAATAAGGGGACACAATTTCTGCTTTGACAAGACGTGCCAAGGAAACCGCTTCGCTAAACGCACTGAGGTGGAACAATAAAAACGATTCGGGTAAAGGCTTGGCCGTGGTGTGACGTTATGCCAAGTAATACGTTAGCGGATTGAACTTATGTGAATATTATTCTCTCTACGGTGGAATGTGGAATTTATTTTGCAGGGCCGGAAACTATCCTGGTGTTCAAAATCTTCTATGAATTATTTGGAGAAGGAACCCGCCTTGCAATGCCGAAGACAATATGCGCGCCGGACTCATCGTCATTGAAGCCTAGTTCAGGGGCTACTGAGGGAGTCCTGGACTAGGGGGTGTCCGGATAGCCGAACTATCATCATTGGCCGGACTCCAAGACTATGAAGATACAAGATGACTTCATCCCGTGTCCGGATGGGACTTTCCTTGGCGCGGAAGGCAAGCTTGGCAATACGGATATGTAGATCTCCTACCATTGTAACCGACTCTGTGTAACCCTAGCACTCTCCGGTGTCTATATAAACCGGAGGGTTTTAGTCCGTAGGACGAACAACAATCATACCATAGGCTAGCTTCTAGGGTTTAGCCTCCTTGATCTCGTGGTAGATCTAGTCTTGTACTACCCATATCATCAATATCAATCAAGCAGGAGTAGGGTTTTACCTCCACCGAGAGGGCCCGAACCTGGGTAAAAACATTGTGTCCCTTGTGTTTTGTTACCATCCTCCTAGACGCACAGTTCGGGACCCCCTACCCGAGATCCGCAGGTTTTGACACCGATAATATCCCTTTTTTATATTTTTGGAAACAGCGATGCGTATCTCCATACCCGGGCATGTCTTCCTCAATTTTAGTGGAACTGCGCAAAATTGGATGGCCATTGTTGTTCCACCTCACTGTCCTCTACCATGTGGTTCTTCCTTCCTCGAGCTTGATTTTTGAGAAGAAACATACCACAATGCGGATTTTTCGAACGTCATAAGTGCCTCACACAAACTTGATGCCAAATGGATGATGCATCACCACGATGACCTATCGATTCTCATGGTTGCCCCTCATTGTTGTGTCGGCTGGTGAAGCTGATCGATTTTCAATGAAAAACAAGCTGTCTTCCATCAGTGCTCTTTGCTTGTTATGCACAAAGAGGATATCCTTCGTCAGTTAACCTTGGTTGCATTGGAGACGCTTTCGTTTTTCACGTTGGTGCAATTTTATCACACAATTGGCTATGAACCAAATGTTTCCTCGAAGAAGGATCGACGTTGGTACTAAGAGCATAAGTTTTGTATTGATTTCTAAGCCTTCTCACAACTTTGTCTCCAGCTCCCCTATAATTTTATTTGTCCAGCTATTATCTTTGATTTAAAAAATGGTGTGGACTAAAATCCCGGATGAAAGTAGTAGCCCTCCATTTATGTTTACTCTGCATATTAGATTTGACTGAAGTCAAACTTTGTAATACTCTCAAACCTTTTCGATAATTGAAATTAAAATTCTTTATTTGTACATACTCTCACACGTTTCAGATAATTTGGCGCATGTGTGGTTGTTCACTTAAGGGAGGGTAGTGTACTGCACGTGAAGGATAGGAAGTGCAACCAGGAAGCGTGGATCGTTAGTTCATTGGAAGTAGTAGTAGTTTTCTTCACTATACGTTAAATAAAGAGTTTCGTTTCATATTTACACAATTTAAAAACGATTGTTATGGAGAGAATAAGAAAACCACTCCACTATATATTAGTCATATACACAAGAGTACTATATAGACGCTCGTTCATTGACTTAGTGCACCTGCCTTTGGGTTTATGACAGGTGGGCCCAAAATGTGGCTGGATCACCTGTCATACAACCAAAAGCAGGTGCAGTGAAGGCACCGGAGCTCAGTCCATACTACAGTAGTATATATATAAGCTGGAGCCTCATCGCTTGTTCGGTAGGGTTTGCACTCTCCACACTCTCGCCGCACTACATATATATACACTCTGGAGGATCAATGTTCATTTGCTAAGGTTTGCTATATTCACAGTCTCTCACCCTCTCTTCACCAGATCTAAACAAGACTGCGTTGGCCTCTTGTCTCTCAATCTCCCCTCACAGCTGGTGAAGGAGGCGTCCGTATCCTGTCGCACCGGGAAGGGGAGGAGGTGCAACGTTCACTCTATCGCCCTCAGCAAGGGAGGCAATCCACTGCCGGTTGCACTGTTCTCTTTCACCCAGCGCTTGTGTGGGAGGGCCACCGACCCCTTCTTCCTCGCTGCCGTACGTAGTGTGGGCAGATCCGGCCTGCCGCCGTACGCCTTGCCACATCCCGACAACCCTAAGGTATAAGTTTCTTTGAAACCGTCGTTGCTCTATCTGCATGTGAATCTTTTTCGATCTGTAGTCGAATCTAGGTCTTGGTTCAAAGACGAAAGAAGGGTGCAGTGGGATGGAGCAAGAATCTAGGACGTGGTTCAATGAGGAAAGGAGGGACGGAAAGTAGTATAGACTGGCTTTCCAGCCGCTTTGTTGGTCGAAAAGGGAAAAAGGGGGTAACCCAGTACACACATCTATAAGTAACCAATCTCTTTGTTGAAAAGGGAAAGAAACTGGGGGTCGGGTAGTTTGTGCAGGACTAGATTTGCTGCCCTCACATAGGAAAAAGGTTTAGAGAGAACAAATATGGGACCAGCGCATATAGGCTGCTTGGCTACGTACTCTGCATCACCCATTTATTCGTGTGGACGCACATGGTGCTGGAATGTCCCATACAACTATTTTGCTGTTGTTAATCTAAGAATGCCGCCGGAAAATTGAAGCAATGCCACTATTAAAAGTAAATTACATTTTTTAACGAATGTTGTTTTAAGAGAATGTCTTTGTTAATATGAATCAATGCAACTGTTTTAGAAATTCTACTATCCTACTTTGTTTTCCATCCAAGATAAGTTAGGTGCTTCTTTCTGTCACCGTTTGTTTCATCCTCCTTTATCGGCAAGTAATTGTTTCGTTTTTTACCTCTGTTAAAATAGGGGTATCTATTCAACTTGTTGCTATTGCGACATTTTGCTTCGCTACTCGAAACACTTTGCTTGATTTTAGTGCAACTGCACAAAATGAGATTGGATTTCCTATTCATGTTGGCAGTTTCGTACGTGATATTGTGTGCATCATGACAGGTTGGTACTTGCCTTCATCCACATGATCGTGAAGTGTGTTTTGAGATGTTGTGCTACTTGTATTGGTACTGTTTTAAGTAAATGTTGAATTGAAGCTATTGTATTGCTCTCTTTTCCCATTAAGTAGTGAACAAAAATGGTACCAACCCAGACATGATGCTTGTTGCTTTGTTACAACAAACTCTGAATCACCCCCTTTATAAGTTGATGGAAGCACATGGTGTTGCTGCGCCCACTCTCCCCTGGAACTATTTATGCTTGTTTCTAATCTAATGCCACTGGTAAAATTAAGCAATGCCACTCTTAGAAATAACTACTGAATCTTATTTCAACACTGCAACACTTGTTAGGGATTGGCGGGAATACCATTTTTGTGGCTGCATGTTTCATCCTCCTTTATTAGCCAGTAATTGATTCCTTTTTTGTCTGTGTTCAAACAGGGATATCTATTCAACTTGTTGCTATTGCGACACCTTTCTTCTCTACGTGAAACACTTTGCTTTATTTCAGTGCAACTTCACAAAACAAGATTGGATTTCCTCTTCATGTTGGCAGATTCATACATTATCTTGTGTGCATCATTACATGTTGGTACTTGCCTTCATCCACATGATCGTGCAGTGTGTTTTGAGATGTTGTGCTACTTGTATTAGTACTATTTTAAATAAATGTTGAATTGAAGGTATTGTATTGCTCTTTTTGCCCATTAAGTAGTGAAGAAAAATGGTACCAACCCAGACATGATGTTTATTGCTTTGTTACAACAAACTCTACATGACCCCCTTTATAAGTAGGTGGAAGCACATGGTGTTGTTGCGCCCACTCTCCCCTAGAACTATTTATGCTTTTCGTTAATCTAATGCCGCTGGTAAAACTAAACAATGCCACTCTGAGAATTAATTAACTACTGAATCTTAGTTCAAAACTGCACCACCTGTTAGGAATGGGACTATCCTGCTTTGTAGTTCTTTCTACATGTTTAACCAAGGTATTGTTAAGATAATGTCTCGTATAAAATGAATCAGTTGCATTGTTTTAGGAATGGTACTTTTCTGCTTTGTCATTCTTTATACATGTTGAAACAATGCATTGTTAACATAATGTCTCAGTGAATATGAATGAATCACACTGATGGAGAGTTGCTACTCTCCTACTTTGTTTCCCATTAAGATAAGGAAGATCAGTAGATGCTTTTCTTCTGGGAGTACAAGCAACCGTTATTTCTCAGTAATTGTTTCCCTTATACCTATTGTTGCTTATTACAGGGATATCAAAATTAAAGATCGATTTAATTCCGAATTAAATTTTAGTTGAACTGCACAAAAGGAGCCAATGTGCCCAAGGAAAATTGCTGCATTACTGGATCCAGTTGATCGTTCCACTTTGGAGAAAGAAGCAGTCACTGTTTTGTGCTACATTACAAAAGGAATGACCGAGAAGCTTTACATAGTATTATTAGACGCTGGTGACACGACTAGTCTACAGAGAGCATTGGCAATTCTACAACACGTGGGGTGCACTAGGCAAAACGTGCCCAAACAAGTACAAGAAGCTACGACAGGACTCCACGATCATAGGCATTACATATTTTGAATGGGAAAAGCTTGTCAAAGTTTAACCATTGATGTTAGCAAGAAGACGTTAGTTTAATATATTGGAATTGGAAAACCTTGTCAAAATTTGCTCATTGATGTTAGACAGAACACATGCATTTGATATTTTTGAGTGGGACGCCCTTGCTATGAGCAACGTCGGATTTTTTTTCCTATTCTTGTGTTCAGTTTAGAACTAAATAGTTACTCTACTGAGATATTCCCTGTGACACTCCAAAATTTTAATTTGGTTTTCATCAAAAACTTTGTTGGATTTTAAAAGAGGGCATTTAAAATTTCTTTTTCAGAAATCCTTCCTCTTAAAAACTTCCTTTCCTTTGGCAAGGATTTTCTTTTCCCTTTCAAATTTGGTGTTGAATTTTTGGAAGCTTTTCCTTCTGGTTGTTACCCTCTCAAACTTATTTATTTTCATTTAAAAAAAAAGAAACCCTAGGAGTTTTGGGACTTCTTTCTTTTTGAAACCACCCATGGTTTTACCATGTCTCCTATAGTAAATCTTCTCAAAACCGCTCCCTCCACCTTTGAGCAATTTAAATCCTCTGTCTCAACAAGTCCAAACAAGTTTTGGATTTTATGTCAATTATTTTATCTCCCAAAACATTTCTGCCAATTATTTTGAGCCTAAGTGATTTTCAAAGCAAGTACCACTTTGCCTTTGAGTTTTTATCCCAAACCAACTTCCCTGGATTGTCTTTAGTACCCACAACCTAGAACCATCTTGATCCACTCTTCTTCTTTTCAAATATTTCAAATTTCACTCACTGCAAGTTTGGACCAGATTTGACAAATTTGATGAAATTCATATCTACACTCCTCCAAAAATTCCACCAAAAATCATGCAGCCTACTAGAGCAACGAGAAGCCACTCCACCAAATTTCAGCTCAAGGAAAAATCCCTAGATGCCAAAAGCATTCTGTCGAACACCTGAGCTGCACTGTTCTTTGCATTTTCAGTAAAGTTCAGTAAAATTCAGTTATACAGTGTCGTTTTCTTCAGAGTTCAGTCACAAGCTCACAGTGCGCTTGGCTCGATGCTCGCAGCCCCTCCCTCTTGTCCGGAGCTTCACACGCGTGCGTGGAGCCTTCCTGGCGTCGGTGGCGCGCTGGCCCGCCCTCGCCGGCGTCTTCTGCGGCGTCGGGACCTCCCGTGGCGGCCGACAGAAGGCACACCACGGCAGAACGCCGTTCAGCGCCGCCCAAAGCCCCCTGGCTCTCCGCGTGGCCTCATGCATGCCAGCGCACGCCCGTGGCACCATCACTGTGGCCCGGCAAGCACGAAACGCGCTCCCTGCCGCCGACGGGCCGCGCCACCCCCGTTCCGTCGAGCTCAACCCAAACACCCAAACCCCGACCAGTTTAGCACCTAAATGGACCCATTGAACCCCCACGACGGTGCTCGACCCCTAATCCTCCCCGACCAATGCCATGCGCCACCGTAAGCTTCGCCGGAGAACCCCGTTCTCGGCCACCGCCTCGAATCGCCTATAAAAAGGAACCCGAGCTCGCCCTCGAGCACGCACCTTCACTGCACCTCCCCAGGCCATGCCAAGCCACCAGGAGGACCTCGAGGAGGTCTCCTTCCCCAACTCCGGCCGCCTTGCTCCGCCTCGGCCTCCAGCTTGATTCACTCCGTCCTCTCCGACGAGCTCCATCCACGCCCGAACCACCATCCGCCGGAGTTGAGACCGCCGTCGACGTGGTGCTCCCAGGCGACCAACACCACCACCCACCATTGCGGAAGGACATGGTGAGCACGTTGGTAACCTCCGATCCCCTTACCTCGCCGTGGATCGCCGCCGGGGACCACCGCAGCCCTCGGGCGCCGACGAGCCTCATTCCTCCCATTTGAAAGTTTAAACATGACAAGTGGGACCCACTGTCAGCCTCTCTGTCCTTTCTAAACGAAGCGTTTTCTGAAAACGCCTTCTGCCAAATGCGCTTTCCCTTTGGAATGGCGTAGTTTCTGCCGAAGCGTTTTCTGTTTTTATAAACTAGCCCCTGGAAACTTTCTGTTTCATTATAGATGAGTCCCTGGATTAAAACCCTTATAACTTTTAAACAGGAAGGTATTTTTGATTGATTCTTTTTCTGTTCTCTTTAAAATTTGGTCTAGTTTTTTATCAGATTTATTTGAAAAATATTTGGAATACTTTTTGTGCACCCCTTGGTATTTACGATAGCGCATATATTTTCTTTATACCGTAGATACCGAAGGAGGTGACGGAGCCGCAAACTTCACCGAGCTAGGCTCTGACTACTCTGAACCTGGCAAGCATGTTTGAACTTTTGATATGATGAGTGTCTTGGCATGTTTTGCATTTAGTTAGTTTCATGGCATGTTGATGAGCATAGCGATGAACGTTATTTTATGCAATGTTGAGGTAAGTGAGTTCGATGATCCATAAGTGGATGGATGTGAGTATGAATGGCCATGTGTTGGCATGAGGATGGGTAAGATGGTAGTGTCGTAGCATGCCAGTCTTATGCCAGACTATATGACTTCAGTGTCAAACCGTATCGGTCCATTTCCTCTCATTTCCTTCCCTGTACTACCACTAGTTTTCCGCAAGGAATATGGTTTAGTAAGTTGCAAACCGCTTTCCTTGTACACACCAAAAGGAGAGGCCGGGATGATGGTTCCATGGCCCTGGATTAAAGCCAGTCATCCGGTCAGGGGGCATGGGTGTTTCCGGTTGGGACCGAGAGGGGGGCACCCCTTAGAGCGCGCGTATATAAATTTGATCCCATGCTATTCGAGATTGTGATCTCCCCGTCTCAAAAGTTTTTCTTGGACGATGTCTAGGGTGAGTCCTGGCATCGAGAGGTAGGATGGGTGTGTACTGGATAGCTGTGTTTTCTTCCGAAAAACCGTAAACGGAACTAGTCCTTCGTGACTACGGAAATCCGTTGGCTGTGGGAAATTTTTTTGTACAAACTCTGCAGAGTCATACATTCCTTGAATCATCTATTCCATGTCCAAATTCGTATTATCTTGTCCTAACAGTATCAGTTTGATGACAGAGACTCCGGTGAATCCCATGAGTGCTAAGTCCGGTTAAATGTTATTTCTGTGGGTGGACTAACCTGTTTATTATCATGAATTGAATATTTATTATGAGTATTATTTACTTGTGAATAAAGCCCTTTCTGTGATGTTGCCCCGACGTCTGAATGTGGCATTTCTTTTAAAGCCCTTTTTGTGATGTCGCCCGACGTCCGACTGTGGCATTTCTTTTAAAGCCCTTTCTGTGATGTCGCCCTGACGTCCGACTGTGGCATTTCTTTTAAAGCCCTTTCTGTGATGTCGCCCCGACGTCCGACTGTGGCATTTCTTTTAAAGCCCTTTCTGTGATGTCGCCCCGATGTCCGACTGTGGCATTTCTTTTAAAGCCCTCTCTGTGATGTCGCCCCGACGTCCGACTGTGGCATTTCTTTTAAAGCCCTTTCTGTGATTTCGCCCCGACGTCCGACTGTGGCATTTCTTTTAAAGCCCTTTATGTGGTGTCGCTAAGACGCCCGACTGTGGCATGATTTTATCCTTTATTTATTTGTTCACCTTTCGAGGCGTCGCTTCAGACACCCGATCGGTTTCCATTTATATTTCTGTCGGGATTTCAGGTGGACTACCGCCGATTCCCTCTTTGCTTACCTTGCCTGCTAATACTTTAAATGTACATTGGTAGATTAATCATGACGCATTCATGCATACATTTGTTATATCTTACGTCCGAACTGTCTTGCGAGTACTTTCAAAGTACTCACTGGCTTGTTGATTTGGCCAGATGCTGACGAAGGCGATCTCATGGATGAAGAGTTCGATAGCGAGTCCGACGCCTAGAGGAATCCTAGTCAGTCTCGTGCGACCCTGGATTTGGTCACTGTATTATATCCGCTTCCGCAACCCGAATAAATTTATCGAGCCTCACCTCGACGCTCGATGAGATGCCAGTTTGAGAGTCGTGTTATCACACTCCCCACTGTGTTATTCCACCATCACTTTATCCTCGAGTCAGTAGTATGCCACCACACCATTGTGTTATATCCGCCATTATGTATAATTATTGGCGCGCTTGTAATAATTTGTTGAGCAGCCCTAGCTCAACCCTGTAATATATCCTATGCTACTGGCTTATTGTATCAAGAATTTGTCTACCAGTGAGGAGGATTTCTCTCATACTGGACTCAAAAGATTGGTTTCTCAATAAATATTTTTTATTGGAAAACCGGTCGTGACAAGCTTGGTACCAGAGCCAGGCTGACTGTAGGAAGCCACTAGGTGCGATCGCTAATTGGTTATTAGCATGATAGAGCTAATTTATATTTTTGCAATTGTAGTCATTTTCTGACTGTCAGCATAAATTTATGATCTGACCATTCAGAATTTTTGCTTACCTTTGTAGATGGCCGACAACAGCTGCGAGTCTCAGACCTTCGCCAACGTGCCCGATGGGTTCGTCAAGCTTCTCTCCTTCATCGTTCAGGTCGCGATGGGGCCGTCTGTGCGCCCAGTCTTCACACTCTACCAGCACAAGGTCAACGACAGTCTGACCATGCACCAGGCCAAGGTGCAGTTCAGGGGAGGGCATGGTGAGTTACGCCGCTTCCGGTTCGTGGGAAGAGCCATGCCTACGGAGAGGCATGCTATGCAGATGGCAGCCCGTGAGGCGATAGCTCGCCTCAGGGATGTCCTTCCCGCGATGAAGACTCGTCGCTACCGCTATCTTCCATGCCATGTGCCTTACACCTGTCACTACGCATTCTCCTGCCCCAGAGGAGAACGAGATGAGGCTTTTGAGATGCTTATTGAGTATCTCCGGGCTCTAGAGGCAGCCTTCGACAACCTCGTGGACGACTTCGTAGCTGCCCGCATGGACTCAGTCCATGGCTGTGCCGCCAACAGGAGGGAGATCCTGCCCGCCGCACCGCCACTGACTTTTGTCTCGTCATCAGCATCTTATGCACCTACTCGTCGCCTGCCTACCACCGAAGAGTTCAACCAGGCCATTGCGCCCACTCCAGCGCGCACTGCACCACCCGTTGTGCCTACTCCTATTCGTGTTGCTCCGCCCCTGGCACCCGCTCCATCTACCCGACGCAGCTCTTCACGTCTGGAGCCTATTAGTGAGGAGGAGGTCGAGTCCCCAGCCTCACTGCGCCTCACCCTTGGCAGGGCCAAGGAGATCGTCAACATTTCCGGCTGAGTGCGCTTGCCCGTCATGCGATGTACCGCTTTGTAAGATATGTACATAGGTTGTGAGGAGTAGCCTGTTTGCGCATCATGTAGGAACTGGAGAAGTGCACTAGCCTAAATAACATGTCAGGATTATGTACGCATATCCTGAGTGATGTATTGTATAATTATCGCCCGCGTGTAAGATATGTAATGAGCAGTCCTTCTCCGTGCGCAATTCGATTTGTTTTCTTAAGTGATCTTGGTCATTTAAATTATTTGCCATCCTTGTGCAATTTTGGATTTGTTTTTGCGACCATCTTCGCTTTTCTTATGAGTTTTACAAAATATATCCCCAGAGTGAAAAATGTCTCGTCCTTGGACTCGCTCCATGCCTACTCCGCCAGAGGAAGATTATGACACTCAACCAGGCAACAATTTCACACAAGGGCAGTCGAGTCAACAGAACAGTGAAACGACACTTTCCCAAATGTGCCGCCTTTATGAACAGAGTCAGCAACAACATCGTGAAATGATGAACCAAGTCATCAACATGGGGAATCACCATGGACAGTATCAGCAGCAATCCAAGTTATCTGAGCTTCAGAAGACACGTCCCCAAACATTTTCTCACACTGACAAACCTCTTGAAGCCGAGGACTGGCTTCGAGATATGGAGAGGAAATTAATTATTGCAAAATGTTCAGACCCCGAAAAGGTATTGTATGCTCCGCACTATCTCACAGGAGCAGCCGCATCGTGGTGGGAGAATTTTCTGCACATGCATCCCAACGAAAATGACATAACCTGGGATGATTTCAAGGAAGGTTTCCGTGGTGCACACATTCCTAAGAGTATTATGAAAATCAAGAAGAGAGAGTTCGATGACCTCAAACAAAGGAACATGACAGTGTCAGATTACAACAGTCAATTTACTCTATTGTCCCGCTACGCCAATGAAGAGCGTATGACTGAAATCAAGAAGATGGAGAAATTCCTTGACGGTCTGGCGCCCGCGCTTAAATGCCAACTGGTCGTGCACACTTTTCCTGATTTTAAAACACTGGTGGACAAAGCCATTACTCTGGAAAATGAGAGACGCAGTCTGGAAGATATCCGCAAGCGAAAAAGGGACCAGACTAACCATGCTCGCAATCACCGAAGCAGGACAGATTTTCAAAAGGGTGGGACACACAAATCCTCATCCAATGTCTCACGCCCAATCAAGAATTTTCATGCAAGGGACAAGGAATTCACCTATCGCCCCGGCGTTACTTGTTACGCTTGTGGAGAAGAAGGGCACTATGCCAAACAGTGCCCCAAGCCAAGGAACTCAACCCCAAAGCCGAACAACGGCGGCAATAATTCAGCGCCCAAGCGAAACAATTTCAATCCCAACAATAACCACAGGAAGGGTCATCTGAACCACGTAACCAAAGAGGAGGCACAAAATGCTCCGGATATCGTACTCGGTACGTTTCCTGTCAACACAATACCTGCAATGGTTTTGTTTGATTCTGGAGCTTCTCACTCTTTCATTTCGAAAAGTTTTGCTTTGCAAAATAATTTTTCGATGCTTCCTTTGGAGAAATCCATAATCATCAAGTCCCCTGGGATTCAGCAAGTTACTCAGAATTACTGTCAGAATGTGGTCATTGAGTTCGAAAGTTTGGAGTTTCACGCAAATCTTATTGTATTGGAAAATAAAGGACTGGATGTCATCCTAGGGATGGATTGGCTAACCACCAACAAGGGGTTTATCGACTGTTTCAACAGGACCGTAATTCTCACACACCACCAAGGGAAGACAATAAGAGTATCAGCCAAGGAAGGAAAAATACCCCGGCAACCGAGATTAAATAAGGTGGACGTTTCTGAGCTAAACAAGGTTCCAGTAGTGTGTGAATTTCCAGATGTATTCCCTGAAGAGCTACCAGGCATGCCACCAGACCGAGAGATAGAATTCAGCATTGAGCTCGCACCAGGAACCACCCCCATATACAAGAAACCGTACCGAATGGCACCATCCGAATTAGTTGAGTTGAAGAAACAAATAAAGGAATTGCTAGACAAAGGATACATTCGAGCCAGCTCCTCACCTTGGGGATCACCAATTTTATTTGCCAAAAAGAAGGATGGAACGCTGAGATTGTGTATTGACTATCGAGCACTTAACATGGTCACAGTCAAAAACAAATACCCGATGCCAAGGATAAACGATTTGTTTGATCAACTCGCTCAGGCCAAGGTATTCTCAAAAATTGACTTAAGGTCAGGATACCATCAATTGAAGGTACGAACGGAAGATATCCCCAAAACAGCCTTCACCTCCAGATATGGACTGTACGAGTTCACAGTGATGCCATTTGGATTAACTAACGCCCCAGCATATTTTGTTCACCTCATGAACAAAGTATTTATGAAGTTTATGGACAAGTTTGTCGTGGTATTCATCGACGATATTCTGGTATACTCCAAGACACCAGAAGAGCACGCAGAACATCTCAGGATTGTGCTAGGAGAGCTCAGAAAACACCAATTGTATGCCAAGTTCAGCAAGTGCGAATTTTGGCTAAGACAAGTAGGCTTTCTAGGCCACGTACTGACCCAAGACGGTATCGCAGTGGACCCAGAGAAAGTCAAGGCCATACTTGGCTGGAAGTCACCAGCCAGCGTAACAGACATACGGAGTTTCTTGGGAATGGCAGGATATTACCGCAGATTTATTGAAGGATTCTCCACCATAGCCAAGCCTATGACACAGTTGCTCAAGAAAGATAAGAAGTTTGAATGGACAGAAGCCTGCGAGAAAAGTTTCCAAGAGCTAAAGCGGAAGTTAACGACAGCACCGGTATTAATTGTACCCGACATACACAAGAATTTTGAAGTATATTGTGACGCGTCCAGAAAGGGTCTCGGATGCGTGTTGATGCAGGAAGGCAAGGTTGTCGCCTACGCTTCAAGGCAACTTCGCAAGCATGAGGAAAATTATCCCACTCATGACTTAGAAATGGCAGCAGTTATTCATGCACTCAAGGAATGGAGGCATTTCTTACTTGGGAATCGATGTGAAATATATACGGATCACAAAAGTCTCAAATATATTTTCACACAGCCAGAACTAAACTTACGGCAACGACGTTGGTTGGAGTTGGTAAAGGATTATGATGTTGGTATCCATTACCATCCAGGGAAAGCAAATGTAGTGGCCGATGCCCTTAGTCGGAACCCCAGCTCCGACGAAAACAATCTGCACAGCTTGAGGCCCGAATTCCAACAAGAATTTGCCAAGCTCAACTTGATAATGGTAGCAGAAGGCACCATATCAAACTTGGAAATACAACCCGACCTTGTGGGGAAAATTAAAGGAGCTCAGCCCGGTCACACCAGCATCGAAGGCATCAAAAGAAAGTTGAGTATGGGCAAGGCCTCGGAATTCGTCATAGACAATGAAGGAATATTATGGTACGGAGAAAGGCTCTGCGTGCCAAACATAGAAGACCTTAAACAGCAAATTTTAGCTGAAGCCCACACCGCCCCGTACTCGATCCACCCTGGAGGAACCAAAATGTATAAAGATATTCAGGAAAGATTTTGGTGGCACGGTATGAAGAGGGACATAGCCACCTTCATTGCATGTTGCGACTCATGTCAACGCATAAAAGCTGAGCATCAGAGACCAGCCGGACTACTGCAACCGAACAAAATACCTGAGTGGAAATGGGATGAAATAGGGATGGATTTCATTGTCGGACTACCTCGGTCACGACACGGGAATGATGCCATATGGGTCATCACTGACAGGTTAACCAAAGTGGCACACTTTATTCCAATAAAGACGACCCACACCACTCAGAGGCTTGCCAGGATTTATCTTTCCCGCATAGTTTGTCTGCACGGTGTCCCGAAGACTATAATATCCGACAGAGGCACTCAGTTCGTCTCAAGATTTTGGGAGCATTTACAACAGGCTCTGGGAACCCAACTAGCCTTCAGTACCGCATACCACCCACAGACTGATGGACAAACAGAACGCGTAAACCAGGTTTTAGAAGACATGCTGAGAGCATGTGTCCTCACATATGGAACCAGTTGGGAAGAAAGCCTGCCATACGCCGAGTTCGCGTACAACAATAGCTACCAGGCCAGCCTACAAATGGCACCATTTGAGGCTTTATACGGACGAAGATGTCGTACCCTGTTAAATTGGTCAGAGACTGGAGACAGCCGCATCTTCGGACCAGACATGCTCAGAGAAGCCGAGGAAAAGGTCAAGCTAATCAGAGACCGACTTAAGACCGCTCAAAGTTGACAGAAGAGTTATTATGATCAGAAACATCGTAGGGTCAGCTTCGAACCCGGTGAGTTCGTATACTTGAGAGTATCCCCTATGAGAGGATTGCAACGATTCAAGATTAAAGGGAAGCTAGCACCAAGATTCATCGGACCTTTCTGTATAAGGGCACGAAGAGGCACGGTAGCCTACCAGCTAGACTTACCCGAGGAATTATCCGATGTCCACGACGTGTTCCATGTCTCGCAATTGAGGAAGTGCGTAAGCAACCCAGAGAAACAAGTATCCCATGAAAACATTGACGTGCAGCCAGACCTCACTTATCGGGAATGTCCCGTAAGAATATTAGAGGAGTCTGAAAGGAGGACCCGACAGAAGACCATCAAGTTTTTCAAAGTCCAGTGGAGCAATCACACCGACAGTGAGGCAACTTGGGAAAGAGAGGATTTTCTTTGGACAGAGCATCCACACTTATTTAAGGATCAGCTGAAATCTCGGGGACGAGATTTTTCCTAAGGGGGTAGGTGTTGTGACACTCCAAAATTTTAATTTGGTTTTCATCAAAAACTTTGTTGGATTTTAAAAGAGGGCATTTAAAATTTCTTTTCCAGAAATCCTTCCTCTTAAAAACTTCCTTTCCTTTGGCAAGGATTTTCTTTTCCCTTTCAAATTTGGTGTTGAATTTTTGGAAGCTTTTCCTTCTGGTTGTTACCCTTTCAAACTTATTTATTTTCATTTAAAAAAAGAAACCCTAGGAGTTTTGGGACTTCTTTCTTTTTGAAACCACCCATGGTTTTACCATGTCTCCTATAGTAAATCTTCTGAAAACCCCTCCCTCCACCTTTGAGCAATTTAAATCCTCTGTCTCAACAAGTCCAAACAAGTTTTGGATTTTATTTCAATTATTTTATCTCCCAAAACATTTCTGCCAATTATTTTGAGCCTAAGTGATTTTCAAAGCAAGGACCACTTTGCCTTTGAGTTTTTATCCCAAACCAACTTCCCTGGATTGTCTTTAGTACCCACAACCTAGAACCATCTTGATCCACTCCTCTTCTTTTCAAATATTTCAAATTTCACTCACTGCAAGTTTGGACCAGATTTGACAAATTTGATGAAATTCATATGTACACTCCTCCAAAAATTCCACCAAAAATCTTGCAGCCTACTAGAGCAATGAGAAGCCACTCCACCAAATTTCAGCTCAAGAAAAAATCCCTAGATGCCAAAAGCATTCTTTCGAACACCTGAGCTGCACTGTTCTTTGCATTTTCAGTAAAGTTCAGTAAAATTCAGTTTTACAGTGTCGTTTTCTTCAGAGTTCAGTCACAAGCTCACAGTGCGCTTGGCTCAATGCTCGCAGCTCCACCCTCTTGTCCGGAGCTTCACACGCGTGCGTGGAGCCTTCCTGGCGTCGGTGGCGCGCTGGCCCGCCCTCGCCGGCGTCTTCTGCGGCGTCAGGACCTACTGTGGCGGCCGACAGAAGGCACACCACGGCAGAACGCCGTTCAGCGCCGCCCAAAGCCCCCTGGCTCTCCGCGTGGCCTCATGCATGCCAGCGCACGCGCGTGGCACCATCACTGTGGCCCGGCAAGCACGGAACGTGCTCCCTGCCGCCGACGGGCCGCGCCACCCCCGTTCCGTCGAGCTTGACCCAAACACCCAAACCCCGGCCAGTTTAGCACCTAAATGGACCCATTGAACCCCCACGACGGTGCTCGACCCCTAATCCTCCCCGACCAATGCCATGCGCCACCGTAAGCTTCGCCGGAGAACCCCGTTCTCGGCCACCGCCTCGAATCGCCTATAAAAAGGAACCCGAGCTCGCCCTCGAGCACGCACCTTCACTGCACCTCCCCAGGACCCTGCCAAGCCACTAGGAGGACCTCGAGGAGGTCTCCTTCCCCAACTCTGGCCGCCTTGCTCCGCCTCGGCCTCCAGCTTGATTCACTCCGTCCTCTCCGACGAGCTCCATCCACGCCCGAACCACCGTCCGCCGGAGTTGAGACCGCCGTCGACGTGGTGCTCCCCGACGACCAACACCACCACCCACCGTTGCGGAAGGACACGGTGAGCACGTTGGTAACCTCCGATCCCCTTACCTCGCCGTGGATCACCGCCGGCGACCACCGCAGCCCTCGGGCGCCGACGAGCCTCGTCCCTCCCATTTGAAAGTTTAAACATGACAAGTGGGACCCGCTGTCAGCCTCTCTGTCCTTTCTAAACGAAGCGTTTTCTGAAAACGCCTTCTGCCAAATGCGCTTTCCCTTTGGGCTGGCGTAGTTTCTGCCGAAGCGTTTTCTGTTTTTATAAACTAGCCCCTGGAAACTTTCTGTTTCATTACAGATGAGTCCCTGGATTAAAACCCTTATAACTTTTAAACAGAAAGGTATTTTTGACTGATTCTTTTTCTGTTCTCTTTAAAATTTTGTCTAGTTTTTTATCAGATTTATTTGAAAAATATTTGGAATACTTTTTGTGCACCCCTTGGTATTTACGATAGCGCATATATTTTCTTTATACCGTAGATACCGAAGGAGGTGACGGAGCCGCGAACTTCACCGAGCTAGGCTCCGACTACTCTGAACCTGGCAAGCATGTTTGAACTTTTTATATGATGAGTGTCTTGGCATGTTTTGCATTTAGTTAGTTTCATGGCATGTTGATGAGCATACCGATGAACGTTATTTTATGCAATGTTGAGGTAAGTGAGTTCGATGATCCATAAGTGGATGGATGTGAGTATGAATGGCCATGTGTTGGCATGAGGATGGGTAAGATGGCAGTGTCGTAGCATGCCAGTCTTATGCCAGACTATATGACTTCAGTGTCAAACGGTATCGGTCCAGTTCCTCTCATTTCCTTCCCTGTACTACCACATGTTTTCCGCAAGGAATATGGTTTAGTAAGTTGCAAACCGCTTTCCTGGTACACACCAAAAGGAGAGGCCGGGATGATGGTTCCATGGCCCTGGATTAAAGCCAGTCATCCGGTCAGGGGGCATGGGTGTTTCCAGTTGGGACCGAGAGGGGGGCACCCCTTAGAGCGCGCGTATATAAATTTGATCCCATGCTATTCGAGATTGTGATCTCCCCATCTCAAAAGTTTTTCTTGGACGATGTCTAGAGTGAGTCCTGGCATCGAGAGGTAGGATGGGTGTGTACTGGATAGCTGTGTTTTCTTCCGAAAAACTGTAAACGGAACTAGTCCTTCGTGACTACGGAAATCCGTTGGCTGTGGGAAAATTTTTTGTACAAACTCTGCAGAGTCATACATTCCTTGAATCATCTATTCCATGTCCAAATTCGTATTATCTTGTCCTAACAGTATCAGTTTGATGACAGAGACTCCGGTGAATCCCATGAGTGCTAAGTCCGGTTAAATGTTATTCCTGTGGGTGGACTAACCTATTTATTATCATGAATTGAATATTTATTATGAGTATTATTTATTTGTGAATAAAGCCCTTTCTGTGATGTTGCCCCGACATCCGACGGTGGCATTTCTTTTAAAGCCCTTTTTGTGATGTCGCCCCGACGTCCGACTGTGGCATTTCTTTTAAAGCCCTTTCTGTGATGTCGCCCTGACGTCCGACTGTGGCATTTCTTTTAAAGCCCTTTCCGTGATGTTGCCCCGACGTCCGACTGTGGCATTTCTTTTAAAGCCCTTTCTGTGATGTCGCCCCGACGTCCGACTGTGGCATTTCTTTTAAAGCCCTCTCTATGATGTCGCCCCGACGTCCGACTGTGGTATTTCTTTTAAAGCCCTTTCTGTGATGTCACCCCGACGTCTGACTGTGGCATTTCTTTTAAAGCCCTTTATGTGGTGTCGCTAAGACGCCCGACTGTGGCATGATTTTCTCCTCTATTTATTTGTTCACCTTTCGAGGCGTCGCTTCAGACACCCGATCGGTTTCCATTTATATTTCTGTCGGGATTTCAGGTGGACTACCGCCGATTCCCTCTTTGCTTACCTTGCCTGCTAATACTTTAAATGTACATTGGTGAATTAATCATGACGCATTCATGCATGCATTTGTTATATCTTACGTCCGAATTGTCTTGCGAGTACTTTCAAAGTACTCACTGGCTTGTTGATTTGGCCAGATGCTGACGAAGGCGATCTCATGGATGAAGAGTTCGATAGCGAGTCCGACGCCTAGAGGAATCCCTAGTCAGTCTCGTGCGACCCTGGATTTGGTCACTGTATTATATCCGCTTCCGCAACCCGAATAAATTTATCGAGCCTCACCTCGACACTCGATGAGATGCCAGTTTGAGAGTCGTGTTATCACACTCCCCACTGTGTTATTCCACCATCACTTTATCCTCGAGTCAGTAGTATGCCACCACACCATTGTGTTATATCCACCATTATGTATAATTATTGGCGCGCTTGTAATAATTTGTTGAGCAGCCCTAGCTCAACCCTGTAATATATCCTATGCTACTGGCTTATTGTATCAAGAATTTGTCTACCAGTGAGGAGGATTTCTCTCATACTGGACCCAAAAGATTGGTTTCTCAATAAATATTTTTATTGGAAAACCGGTCGTGACATTCCCGTGTTAAGAGTTTGTCCTGAATATTGTCTATGTAATGCCAGGCCTTGTGTTTTATTGCAAAGTTGAGCTTTGAATATTGTGGCATGCGGCATCACGAGCTGTTAACCATGCCTCCTGAGAATAATGCTTTGTATTGTTTTGCATGTCGATCTGATGCCAGTGATTTGCTTGTTAAGAAGATCATCCTCTTCTGTTGTTTCCGTTCTTAAGAAGTTCATCATCTTATGTTTCATTCATAGCCTATATGACAAGTCGGGTAGGTTGGACGTGAAACCATATGATCTTCTGACCAACTCATCATATTAGGTCGTGATTGGATCGTGGTTTTCCAACCAAAACCGCTTGTAAAACTGACGCTTGTAAATAAAAGCAGATGGTCTCGGGCAAAGCCCTTGGTTGGTCTATTTTGACTAGTAAAATATCGGAAGTACTTCACACATGATAAAAATGCTGAACGACACTCAGACGATTGCTAATCCAGCCGTTAGCTGCTTTTTCAGCCTTGCCCATGGATGGCACGATACGCACGTCCTGCATGTATCGTCTGGTAATGTCGTCCATATAGCAGTGCTCGTAAAATATACACCGGTCTCTCAGATTACATGCGTAACCCGCTGGTTTTACTTATAGACCTCGGGCCCTCGGTTTCATTACGCCTGTATTTTACGTGTTGTTTTTGATGATGAGTAAATTACACTTGTATGTTAATATTGGTTTGAAATAAACCAGAGCTCCCAAGCACGGCCTTACCGCTTCATGCCGTCTCAGTTTCTCGAAGGTTCTCATAGGTGCCCGATGATCCTGGCTTCCTGGATGAGCAGCGGGCGGTGTATCAGACCATCCGTAGGGCCCGCGAGGCCCTCTCCGTCGTCCTTCTAGTTGTTGCGCTCTCTGTGGCGCTGAGCATTGTTAACATCGTCAACGAATATGAGGATTCAGGAGATGACTTTATTTTGACTAGATGACACTAGGGACCCACTAGGGCCATAGCCGTACGTACGCAAGTGCCTCCTTATTATGTACAACTATATTTTTTTGCTTCCTCCTAGTCTCCTGACATCACGGTCCCACACCATTGTCAACCTATGTAGTCAATATAAACTAGAGAATTGCACAAGGTGCGGCCAACAGCGGGGACCAAGCAGCTCGAGTAGTATTTGTGTTTTGAGGCATGAGCACTGCAGAGTTTTTCTTGGCGATGATTTCTTTGTTGTTCAGAGGAGAGCAGGGTATTAACTGGGCGGGCTGTGGCCCGTCTACACCAGGCCAGATATGTAGCCAACATATTAATTTTTTCAAGATGAAAATGGCTAGCCCAGCTATATGTTTTTTTGAGGAATACCCATGCAAGGTCAACTTGTTATTCTCCGCCCCGCTGGGCTGCAAATCCTTCCTAGGAGGGATGCATTAGGCTTAATAGGAAAATGGGATTTAAAAAATAATAAATGGGATGTAATTATGAAAACTAGGCAGTAACTATAAAAAATGCACCAAACATGAAATTAGTTTATAAAATATTATTTATGGATTTTGAAAATCTTAATTTTTCATTGTTGCGCACGCAATGTTTCGTTGGATTTCTACGTAATACAAATTTATATTTAATGTCACTAGAAATTTTGGGATAAAAATATTTTGGATCCCATCAAAATGTGGGAAATTTTATTGAATTCTGTCTTCAATGGTTGGTTGAAATTATTGATCATTGTCATTGCTAGAAAATGGGTTGTACTTTTAACAAACTGTAACTGGGCTGTAGTAAATTCCATTAGAACTGAAAATGGGTTGTACATTCTTACAAATCACAAATGGGCTATAAGTTCTCTGCCACACACTTGTGGGCCTAGTAAGTTGACGCGTCCCCTAAGAAAATAAGTTGACGCGTATGCAAGGCTTTGTCAACTTATTATAGTCAACACACGGTTCTAGCAGCAGTGACTGTTGGATGTCTATCCAACGGATGTCATGCTTCTTCTTCAATCTCGGATATTCTTAGCTTCGGCCGCCCAAAAATGATTCCTCCCCCTGACATCTTGAGCGCACCGTTTCGGAGGCTGACCTGTGGGCCTACTAAGTTGGCGCGTACCAAGGGCTTTGTCAACTTAGTCAATATAAACAATTCTAGCTTCAGTGACCGTACGGTGTCCATCCAACGGCCGTAGTGCTTCTTCAACCTCTGATCTTCTTGCTCCAGCCGCCCAAAGCAGCGCCAGTCGTGCTGCCTGCTCCTGCCTCCCGTGGCCGGCTGTGCTACCGCGGAGGCCTCACCGCCCCCATACTACTCCCACCGCTGGCCAGGCTATCCCCCCACTCACCCACACCCCCTGTTATTCTGCGGCGACGGCAGTCTCACACCGCAGCCGAACCAGTAAACCCTCGTACTCCTATTCGCATGGGCATCCACTGCCGCGTCTTCCCCGGCTCCGCGTCGTCACCTTCCTAGGCCTCGCCGTCGTCCACCGCAGTGGTGCTCTCGGCGCGGCATAGTCAATGTGGTCAACGACCGACTTCCATCGGAAGAGTACTGTACGTGGAGAGGCTGACAGCTAGGTCCACGGCCGCCGCAAGGAAGTGCCTCCTTATTACGCACAAAATAATTAGTCCTCCACCTGACAGCAAGGACCCACCGGACGGGCCACCTTATTTTGCAAAAAAAATGTTTCCCCCTTGACTGCTGGGACCCACCAGCTACATCTTCGCACGCAAGGAAGTGCGTCCGGGGAAAAGAAATGATTCGTCCCCCCCCTGACTGCTGGGACCCACCAGCTACATCTTCGCACGCAAGGAAGTGCCTGACAGTCGGGACCCACCTGGTCGAAGCATATGTAGCGTTGTCATTCTGGTCGCGAACGTGTACGTACAAACTGGTGGATGTAGATGCGCACACGTGTCATAGTAGAGGCGCGCACGTAGCATGTACACCTACGTACAGCGGCTAGTGTGCAAGAACTAAAATACTGCCAGGTATGTACATACGGGCGGGGTCTCAAACGCCTACTCGCGCATACGTACGACCAGGGCTCGTGTACATGGCTGGGTAGGAATGAAGAAACAATGTCATCGCCGTGTTCATGGGGAGCCAACCGGCTGGGTCTGAATGGAATGCGTCGTCGTGTTCATCGGGAGGGCTTGGACGAAACAGGCGATGGAAACGAGGCCTGGTGTACCGCAGAACAGAGGAAACAGCCTTGTGTTCGACCGACCACGTTCGGAACGAGATCCTCTTCATCAAGAGGGGTCTGGCGTACCTAAAATGGAGGACACGAACTTGTGTTGGATCTCCTACGGTCGAAACGGGGTCCTGTTGATCGAGAAGGGTGTGGCGTACCGCAAAACGGACGAAACGGACTTGTGTTGGAGAGCTACGGTCGAAACGGGGGTCCTGTTAATTGGGAGGGGTGTAGCATACAGCAAAACGGGACTCCACGGGATACTGTTCAGCTCCACCGTTGACCTCCTCCAGCCTCCACGGGATACTGTTCATCCACTGTCGACCTCCTCCAGCCTCCACCTGCGACTGTTCATCCATGGGCTCCTGTTCATCCAGCCTCCACCGCGCGCTACTCCACAGGCTACTGTTCAACCACCCCTCTCCATGGGCTCCTGTTCAACCACCCCTCCACGGGCCACTGTTCATCCACCCCTCCACCATCTACTGCTCATCCAGCCCTACACAGGGTCGTCCTGTTCATGTAGCCCTCCATGGGGTCCGCTACGACAAACGATCTACAATCCGGCTAGAAGGCATTCTACATGTCACCTTACATTTTATAGTCAACTTTTACCCAAGTCACTTGGGGGCTCTTATGTTTATTTGAGTCGTTTCATACTAAGTGTATTTCTTCTTAGTCGTTGCAAAGTTAAAGCACGGCAGAAGCACTTTTTTTTCTAAAGTCCAATTTTCGGATTGGCACCGAACACTTGATCTTGTTCGGACGTCATGTTTTTACTGACGTTTTTTTGGTTTTCCAAGCTTTTGGCACGTTTAACTATCTGTGTGTTTTCAGCACAAGTCTCGCAGTGCAACGCCGGACACCTTTAGATATTCGGTAAAAACATTCTCGGATATTTCTATATATGCATCAGTTTCGACTTGTGTCTTCGGTCAATAGTTGGGTTGCTCAGCTCCCGCACTTGCCTCCTACGTTCCGCTTTGTTCGGCTAGGTGCGCAAAGGGAGAACCACTGCGATTGTGCTTCCCGATCGCATGGTCAAGCACCTCAGTGGAGAAAGCCGAAAACTGACTGCCACAATAGGTGTAAACTGGTCAGCGATCCGATGATTATATTAAATGATGGGCCATTCATAACATTGGCCGAAGTGTTTCCAGCTTGACCTCGACTATTGCCGAACACTACCGGGGGCTATTAACTGGCCTCCCAAACTAAATCCTCGATCTTTTGCTCTTACATTGGAGCTGAGGTTTCATGATTATGCTTAGCATGACAACCCAAAGAAAGGAACCGATAGCGGGACTATTTTCTTTAGAAGACATTTCTTCTGTTCAACAGCAATATAACATATCTCTCTGCGTATCTTTGTTTATAAAACCGTATGGCCAGATTGCCTTGTTTGTCGTAAATCTTTGCCCTCATAAAGGCTTTATAAAGTAGGACAAACACTCCTCGGCTACTGGCCGAGGAGGTTGAAGCCGATGGTTGGTTAACAAAGTTTTGTACAATGCGGATCCGAGCATTAATGACATAAAGTACTTGGATACATTGAGTCATTACACATAATTTGTGATTTTACTATGGATATTCATCCTTAATTCGGCCACCCGTGCCCGCATTAAGGCTCGGGGGCTACTGGGCTTCGGGCTTATTATTTACAAATATTAAAGGGGCACATTGATCCCCTGATCTGGTGTTGCCACCCGACCAGTGTCTCGGGGGCTACTGCATTGCTTGTTCTATGCAGAAAATCTTAAGTGCAATACAGTTTCCGAGGAGATTTTGATCCTCAGGTTGGTTGGCCGCACCCAACCTGAGTCTCAAGGTCTGAGCATGCCGCTTTTCGCGCCCCGAAGTATTCTGCCGAGCTAGGACTTGATCCTCAGGCCAATTTGGCAAATCAACCTGAGTCTCAGCGGTTACTGGGATCAGCGGTCTTATGTCATCCTTCAGGTGCATCTCGGGTTTTAGACCGATACACACCTTGAGGGCTACTGGCTATATATATCGTTAGAGAATAAATTGCATCAATAAAAAATATTGACCAAAAATCAGCCCACAATCGGGGTGGTGCACCACCTCGGAAGCAATTTGGCATATAGTTCAGATGCAAGTGGTTGGCTCCTTAGAGAGCATTTCCGGCATTAAGCTCGGCTAAACTCCTTCAAACATCTTCGAACCAAGGTGATTTGCAACACCTTGGATACAGTCCGGCGCTGGAGCTCCGATACATAGTCTGGCATTGGAGCTCGGATACATAGTCTGGCGTTGGAGCTTGGATACATAGTCCGGCGTTGGAGCTCGGACACATAGTCCGGCGTTGGAGCTCAGATACATTTTGGCGTTAGAGCTGGGAAGCGGTCTGGCATTGGTGCTCGGCTGCAAAAGATACCTCGAATGCAGTCCGGCATTGGAGCTCGGATGCAAGAGGACGTTGCCACCTGGGAACAACTTCAAACCTGAGGTGTGGCATAAAAATAACAAGGCATTGATAAAGCCCGGAAACTTAAAGGGGCTCCTCGGATACCCAACGTATAAACTTGTCGAATGCATTTCGGCGATCCTCCAGATCGAAGATGAGAAGATTTGTTGAACCAGTTTTCAAGACCGGCAACCAAAGATGAAGAACAGTTTGGAAGAATCGAGGAGCGTCCCTAACTTGAAGACCGGTTCAGGGGGCTACTAACGGTGTCCTGGACTAGGGGGTACTCACCATGTCGTCTCCCGATCAGTTGGATTGGGCCGAGGACCCCCATGGCCGTATACTCATGGGCCAGTCCGGATAGTTTCCGCATACAAGGAAGATTCCACAAGACTTGGCGATCAATAGAAAGACTCCTCCCCCACCGGCGTATTCAGCTATGACTCTTGTTATCCTAGGCCTCTGGTGCATTATATAAACCGAGGCCAGGCTAGTCGATAGATATACAACAACAATCATACAATAGGCTAGCTTCTAGGGTTTAGCCTCTCTCATCTCGTGGTAGATCAACTCTTGTACTACCCACATCATCAATATCAATCAAGCAGGACGTAGGGTTTTACCTCCATCATGAGGGCCTGAACCTGGGTAAACATTGTGTCCCTTGCCTCCTGTTACCATTGATCCTAAGACGCACTGCTTGGGACCCCCTACCCGAGATCCGCCGGTTTTGACACCGACAGTAACCATTATTCTCCTTAAAAGAATAACCGTATTGCGATAAACATAATCCAATCATGTCTATGCTCAACGCAAACACCAAATATCAATTTTTTAGGTTTAACACCGATCCCGATGGTAGAGAGGGAGCGTGAGATGTTTGATCACGTCAACCTTGGAAACACTTCCAACACATGTCGTCATCTCACCTTTAGCTAGTCTCCGTTTATTCTGTAGCTGTTTTATTTCGAGATACTAACACTTAGCAACCGAACTGGTATCTAATACCCTGGTGCTACTAGGAGTACTAGTAAAGTACACATTAATATAATGTGTATCCAATATACATCTGTCGACCTTGCCAACCTTCTCATCTACCAAGTATCTAGGGTAGTTCTTCTTCAGTGACCGTTCCCCTCATTACAGAAGCACTTAGTCTCGGGTTTGGGTTCAACATTGGGATTCTTCACTAGGGCAACAACTGATTTGCCATTTCATGGAGTATCCCTTCTTTCCCTTGCCCATTTGAAACTAGCGGTTTTACTAACCATCAACAATTGATGCTCCTACTTGATTTCTACTTCCGCGGTGTCAAACATCGCGAATAGCTCAAGCATCATCATATCTACCCCTGATATGTTATAGTTCATCACGAAGCTCTAGTAGCTTGGTGGAAGTGACTTTGGAGAACCATCACTGTCTCATCTGGAACATTAACTCCCACTCGATTCAAGCGATTGTAGTACTCAGACAATCTGAGAACATACTCAACGATTGAGGTTTTCTCCCTTAGTTTGTAGGCTTAAGAAACTTGTCAGAGGTCTCATACCTCTTGACGTGGGCACGAGCCTGAAATCCCAATGAGGGAGTCCCGGATTAGGGGGTGTCTGTATAGCTGAACTATCATCTTTGGCCGGACTCCTGGACTATGAAGATACAAGATTGAAGACTTCGTCCCATGTCCGGATGGGACTTTCCTTGGCGTGGAAGGCAAGCTTGGTGATACGGATATGTAGATCTCCTACCATTGTAACCGACTCTGTGTAACCCTAACCCTCTTCGGTGCCTATATAAACCGGAGGGTTTTAGTCTGTAGGACGAACAACAATCATACCATGGGCAACTTCTAGGGTTTAGCCTCTCTGATCTCGTGGTAGATCTACTCTTGTACTACCCATATCATCAATATCAATCAAGCAGGATAGGGTTTTACCTCCATAGAGAGGGCTCGAACCTGGGTAAAAACATCGTGTCCCTTGTCACCTGTTATCATCCGCCTAGATGCACAGTTCGGGAGCCCCTACCCGAGATCCGCCAATTTTGACACCGACATTGGTGCTTTCATTGAGAGTTCCTCTGTGTCGTTGCCATCAGGAAGGATGCCTCATCCCGTCTTTAAAGACGGCACTGTCGCTAAAGGAGCTTTGGCTATCGGCCAAACTCTCCGGCTAGGCGGTTTCCTTATGACCGCGTGTCCAGCCGACAATGACTTCTCGGGTCGTCGAAAGCAATCTTCACGTTAGCTCGGAACTCGCCGACCAGTTAGATTTGATGGAGATCTCTTCCTTAAATGAGCTCTTGGATCGCATCGCCGCCCTAGGAGTCGCTATAGCCTACGATCAGATTGGGCCTAAACCCGATCTGAGAGAGATTAACTCTCCCCATGTTACCCACCATGTTGTTGTGGTAGAGGAACAATACGGCGACCCTTCTTCTATCTTAAGGACTAGCTATGTACGGATTCCTGATCCCTCCATGCCGGACTTACGCGGAGGGGAGGATGTTACTCAAGCCCTGAACCTAAAGTCAGGCAACGGGCTAGATTCATTGGACAACATCCAAGAACCCAAGCTTCCAAGTTCGGAAACTACCTGGCCCCTGAGTCTTAAAGTGGACGGGGTTCTGAATTTAATTCCACCCGCCCACCCAAACATAAGAAATCTATCCCAAATCCGGCAAGAGCCCGTAGAAACAGTACACCATTACTGGGCCAGATTCCTCCTGGTTATGAACAGGATAAAGGACTGCCGCGAGGAGGACGCAATTTCATTCTTCTGCAATAATTGCACGGACAAGGGAATCCTCGACACTGTAAGTCGTCGTGAAATTACATGCTTCGCTGACTTGGCGTCCATAGTACGAAAGTACTATGTGATGGAAAGCGCATGGAAAACCAAAATCAAATTTTGGCACAATCCGGCCCTGAATACAACCCCAGTCCGAAATAAAAGGGGGCATTATCGCCAGGCACCTGGGTTAAACACCAAAAAGAAAAAACCCTCTATAGGGCATGGAACCATACTGGAAGGATGGCTCAATGGACCCTGCAAAATTCATAGTACAGAGGGTGCCACTCCAACTCATAGCCTTAGAGCATGTTGGATACTACGGCAGGTCGCCAAAAGTGGCGAAGAGCTTCTATCTCCAGAGCACCAGCCCAAGGATACCAGTACGGTATTAACAGTCTTTGAGACTTTCACATCAAATAATATGCGGAAACGAACAATCCGCAGCCTTGCAGAAGTCTACCAAGTAGCAACAATAAACCCATGGAGTGACACGGCTATTACCTTTAGTGCGAGTGACGAACCTAAATTCCGAACAGCCCGAGCACCAGCCGCATTGGTCCTCAGTCCAATAGTGGACGGCTTTCACCTTACCAAGGTACTCATGGACGGTGGCAGCAAATTGAACCTCATTTACAAGGAAACCCTTAGAAAATTTGAAATAGACTGGAGCCGCATTAAGCGAAGCAGCACAACCTTTAGAGGAATAATCCCCAGTCAGGAAGCATGCTGTACTGGAAAAATCATACTGGGTGTGGTGTTCGGCACGCCGGATAATTACAGGTCCGAGGAGGTCACGTTCCAAGTGGCCCCATTCAGCAGCGGGTATCACGCTCTATTAGAGCGAGAGGCATTCACAATTTTTCAAGTTATACCACATTACGGGTACATGAAGCTCAAAATGCCCGGGCCCAACGGAATCATCACTCTTGCTAGTGACCCGGACATAGCACTCCGCCCCGAAAACAAGACAGGCACACTGGCCCTTGAGGCACTATACAAAGCCCTAACAGCCGAGGAACTCTCTGCGCTGCGCTCCACGGTGAATAGGGACGATGTGATACTCGATAAGAGATCCAAGTCCACCTCCTTTAAACCAGCGGACAAAATAGTCAAATTCCAAGTCCGTCCAATGGACCCTACAAAAACGGCCTCCATCGGGGCACAATTAAACCCTGATGTAGACGCCGCACTACGAGAATTCCTACGCGAAAATTGGGACATTTTTTCCTGGCACCCTTCAGACATGCCAGGAATCCCACGCTGGCTGGCCGAGCACAGCCTAAACATCCTAAATGGATTCAAGCCGGTCAAAGAGGCTCTTCGGCGTTTCTCCGAACCCAAGAGACATGCCATGGGAGAGGAGCTAGCCAAATTATTGGAGGCCGGATTCATCGGAGATATAAAACCTAGTGATGGTACCAAAGAAGGACAAATCCTGGTGCCTATGCATTGACTTTAAGGACATCAACAAGGCTTGCCCAAAGGATCCCTTCCCCCTCCCCCGCATCAATCAATTATCTGCGCTACCGCAGGACACGATTCATTGTGTTTCCTCGATGCATACTCCGGCTACCACCAAATTAAGATGGCAGAGCCCGACCAGGCCGCAACGACATTCATCACCCCATACGGCCCATTCTGCTTCAACACAATGCCCTTTGGGCTCAAAAACACCGGCGCAACATATCAGCGCATGTTTCAGACATGTTTAGCAAACCAGATCGGCAAAACAGTGGAGGCATACGAAGACGATGTGGTCGTCAAAACCAAGCACGTCGAAACACTAGTAGACAATTTGAGGCTCATGTTCGATAATCTCCGAACATATGACATTAAGCTTAACCCGGAAAAATGTGTTTTCGGCGTACCAGCCGGAAAGCTCTTGGGCTTCATTGTATCCAGTAGAGGAATTGAAGCAATCCCAGCCAAGATCGAAGCTCTGTCACAACTGGATATCCCAAAGGACCTCAAACAAATACAAAAATTGACGGGATGCATGGCGGATTTAAGCCGCTTTATCTCCCGTTTAGGAGAAAAGGCATTACCCCTTTATCGCCTCCTTCGACGCACCGAATACTTCGAGTGGACGGATGCCGCCATGGCCAGACTAGAAGAAATAAAAGCCATATTGGCAACAAACCCGGTCCTGGCCACACCCAACATGGGAAAACCAATGCTATTATATATCGCGGCAACTCATCAAGTGGTGAGCGCGGTGCTCATTGTCGACGAGAAACGGACGCACACAAGTTCCCCTTCAAAAACCAGTTTAGTACGTGTCCACTGTCCTGACTCCATGCATGTCACGGTACCCGCATTATCAAAAGATAGCATACGCGGTGTTCATGGCATCCCGGAAACTACGACACTACTTTCAAGAGTGTTCGATAATAGTAGCCTCCGAAGTACCTCTTAATGACATTATAAACAACCGCGATGCGACGGGCCGGATTGCCAAATGGGCCATTGAGTTCCTCCCGTTCGACATAACCTATAAGCCACAGCGAGCTATTAAGTCGCAAGTTTGGGCAGACTTCATCGCCGAATGGACTGAAGCCGAACTCCCTAAAGAGTACGGCGCATATTCCAACTGGATCATGCACTTCGACGGCTCCAAAATGTTGTCTGGTCTGGGGGCTGGCAACGTTCTGACGTCCCCAACCGGAGATATGGTTCAATATGTACTCCAGATAATGTATACGGACTCCAACAACGCAGCCGAATACGAGGCCCTTCTACATGGCCTCCGGATGGCAGTCTCCATGGGCATTCAATGCCTAGAGGTGCGCAAGGATTCGAACCTCGCGATATCCCAAATAAATGGAGACTTCGATGCCAAGGATCCAAAAATGGCAGCTTATCGCAACATCGTCTTAAAAATGTCAGCTCGGTTTTTGGGGCTCGAATTTCATCATATAGCCCGGGATAACATCCAAGCAGCAGACGTATTGGCACGCATTGGAGCAAAGCGCGATGCCGTCCCTCCCAACATCTTCCTATAAAGGCTGTTCAAGCCATCCACTATGGGAGGGGGAATCTAGAAATACCAACCCGGATCCAACCGCACTACCAGACACCGAACATTCTGACACAATTGCTGGTTTTGCCAACAAAGCAACATCCTCAGACCACGTAATAATGGTAGAAATTGCCCCGTGGACGGAACCATTCCTAGCCTACCTAACTAGGCAGTAACTTCCCGAGGACCAAAACGAGGCCCGCTGCATAGTGCGGTGATCTAAATCCTATAAGGTCCATGAGGGAGAACTTTACAAGAAAAGCACAACCGGAGTCCTTCAAAGGTGTATCTACGAAGAGGAAGGGCAACCTTCTGGCTGAAATTCATGCCGGACTCGGCGGGCACCACGCCGCAACCCGGGCCCTTGTAGGCAAGGCCTTCCGCTCAGGATTTTATTGGCCGACGGCCCGGGCAGATGCTCAGGACTTAGTCCAACGATGCGTCGGTTGCCACCTCTTTGCTAATCAAAGCCACATGCCACCCACCGCCCTCAAAACTATACCCATAACCTGGCCCTTCACGGTCTGGGGGCTTGACATGGTTGGACCCCTTAAAGGAGGAACCCACAAGCAAAAATATCTACTGGTCATGGTGGATAAATTCACCAAATGGATAGAGGCCAAGCCTGTTAAGACGAATGAATCCGGACCGGTGATAGACTTCATATCAGGGGTCGTACACCGTTACGGCGTCCCCCATAGCATCATCACTGACAACGGCACAAACTTTACGGCTGATGAGGTTAAAATCTGGTGCAAAAACATGGGCATCAAGCTCGACTATGCTTCAGTCTATCACCCTCAAACTAACGGTCAAGTCGAGCGAGCAAATCGTCTAATCATGAGCGGCATCAAACCCAGATTAGTGCGGTCCCTCAAGGAATTTAACACGCACTGGGTAGAGGAGCTCGACTACGTACTCTGGGGGCTGCGGACCACTCCGAATCGCAGCACCGGATTTACACCATTCTTTATGGTATACGGCGCAGAGGTAGTTCTGCCCTGTGACATAATTCATGACTCACCTCGCGTGCGCATGTACGAAGAAAGAGAAGCCGAGCTCGATCGGCAGGACAGTTTGGATGCATTGGAGGAGGAGCGTGACATGGCAAAAGCCCGTTCCGCATTCTATCAATATCAAGCTCGAAGATATCAAAGTAGAGAAGTACGGGCCAAAAGTTACAACATCGGCGAGTTAGTTCTACGCCTGCCGGACAAGAAAAAGGACAAACTCAAGCCCAAATGGGAAGGTCCCTTTATCATTGACCAAGTCCTGACCGGCGGAGCGTACCGTCTGCGAGATGCATCGGATAACTGACTCGAGCCGAACCCATGGGTCACAGCCCGTCTCCAAAGATTCTACGCCTAGCGCCGGATTCTGAGTTCGTCTCCTTCCTCCGTCTATATTTTACATATTAGTTGTCTTCTGTTTCTCTCCTTCTCCCTCCTTTCCTACTACAACTTTTGAAAGCTTGTTTGCACATTGTTCGCACACACTTGACAAGCTATATGCGCACATTATACCTGGGGGCTTCTTTAACAGAAGTTGATTTATACGGGCTTCATGCCCAACACATGTGTCACACTTCTGCATGAACCTTTTATTCACCATTATATGCATCGATATGACTTAAGTTTTGGCCAAGCTGGGTTGCCTGGCTCCTGTGCTTACCCCTACGTTCCCGATTGTTCGGCTAGGCGGTAAAGGGAGCACCTCTGCGATTGTTACTGTCGGGTCAGCCGGATGTGTACCTCAGACTGGATGAAGCAGAAAGCTAGCGTTCTTAAGGGAATATTCGGTCGGTGAACTAAAAGATGATTTCTTACCTATTTATTTATCTGCCCCGAGATGTTTTTCTACTTTTTTTGCAGTCCGGATATGCACTTTAGGGCATGCCTCCCAGGGAAAGGAACCACTAATGGAACTATTCTCCCTGGAAGATGTTTCTTACTAACCATGTAATATAACATAACTAGTTGGGCACTTGTCTGATAAAGCACTAATGACCCCTACGCCTGGTCTCCACGCATGCCCCGGTTCTTATATAACCGCGAGGGTATTCGGACACACTCCGGACTATTGGGTCCCGAGGTTGAAGCAAAAGGGTCCACTATGACAAACGATCTACAATCCGACTAGAAGGCATTTTACATGTCATCTTAAATTACATAGTCAACTTGACTGGGCATATTCCTCTTCAATGCCATCCAGCAGGTTGTCTAGTTTACAGTCCTGTTGGGAATACTTTGCGGCCAATTCTACTTGGCTGTACACTAAGCTCATAGGGATCTCCTTCCCATCGGGTCCCGCAAGTACGACCTCGGCCATGTGGTTTGGGTCAGCCTTCGTATACCGCGTCTTCACCATGGCCCAGGCCTCCCTGGCGCCTTGACGGCAGGCCGATATCTTCCACAAGAGGAAGCGCTGCCGCGCTCCTTGAAGCCTCTCCGCAAGCTCTCCAAGGCCTTCGGGCAGGGAGACAGACGGCCACAAGGCCTGGGCGACTTTCATCACCTGCCGAACTCGTTCGTGCACTTGCAAGAGCTCGAGAAGAAGGTCAGCCATAGAATCGGGCATTTCCTCTGCAGGATGACCTATGAGCATACCTACAGACATAACTCTGTTAGTCGACTTCCTCGCCGAACTCTTTTTTCAAAGTTCATTCAAGCACTTACTAATAATGCCGCATCGAAGCCGCCGATTCTCCTTAACAGAGTCAGATAGCTGGGCATGAACATCCTTTAGTTCCTCACCCAGCCGGGTGTTGGCATCTTGGAGGTTATTTGTCAGGACCCCGACTCAATGCCACATCGATCTAGCATGTAACACCTCATACCACTTTGCGGCCTCACGCACGGTGTCCCCACGGGTGTCGCCTTACCTTTGCCCGGGACCGTTTGCGCCTTTTGGCACACGTATATGATAGTGTCGCTAGCATCCATATGATAAGGAGCCCGGGCTGACATGGCTAGTAGTAAACCCAAAGTGGCACAAACTTACAGGGACAGGCATCCATGACCCAGGATCGAACGTGTCGGTCATCAGCGAGTGAATCCAGGCTGTAGCACTGGGCAAGCAGGACTTTGGTGAACCGGGCTGTAGCGGGCTAACAGGACTCCGGTATTCATCGCGTGACATTTCCCCGAAGGGACAGACACAGGAACGAAGAAGGACACATGCCGGCCAACCTAAGTGTTCCGGAGCAGTAACAAGCTACCATGGCTTAGTGGAAGCACTAGGAGACATTTCCCGGTAAGAGAGGCTTCTAAGGATAAACAACTAGATAGTCAGATCCCACACATACCAAGCATTTCAACAACATACACACAATATGCTCGATATGTGCAAATACAACATGGCATCACAACATGACTCTACAACTCAAGAATTTTATTCAAGAGGCTCCGAGGAGCGAGATATTACAAACATGGATCTCACGACCCAACATTCAGAGCATACAACTCAAAGCACATGCGGAAGCTTAACATGTCTGAGTACAGACAACTACAAATGATAAAGGCTGAGAAGCCTGACTAACTACCAGATCCTGCCAAGGGCACAAGATTGTAGCAGAGGTAACGAGCTAAACGTCGAAGTTCACGCGGAACTAATAGGATACTGAAGTCTCTCTGCAAAAACATAAAATAGGCAAACGTGAGTACAAATGTACCCAGCAAGACTTACATCAGAACTAACTACATATGCATCATTATCAACAAAGGGGATGGTGGGGTTTAACCGCAGCAAGCCATCTTTGACTCAGTGGCTATCCTAAACTACGACTGCAAGTAACTCTTTTGAGGTGGCGCACACGAGTCCACATATTCACCATATCAATACACCACTATGGATCCGCTCCCGTCTCCCTACGAGAACGCCATCCATAGCACTTACGCTTATCTTGCGCATTTTAGAGTATCCACTTTCACTTGTCTATGAACTGTACAGGCAACCCACAAGTCCTTTACCGCGGACACGGCTATTCGAATAGATCATATTAACCCTGCAGGGGTGTAATTCTTCACACACGCTCTCGCCACTTACCGCCATGTACACGTCATGTATCACGGCAACCTTCAAGCGGAAGCCTGGCGAGGGTGTCGACCACGACCTTACTAACCACACAAGTCTCTTGTCTAGGTTTATCGCCTATTCGGGTTCCATCCGCAAGGAGATCCGGCCGGGGTGTCGCTCACGGCCCAAAACAATGTGTGCAAGGTTCCCAAGCCCACCTCGACGGGTGGATGTACGCTTGGTATACTGTGCCACGGTGCCTAGTCTGTCCCATGCCCACCTATACCGTGTGCCACTTGGTAGACTACTAACACTACCTACAAACACCAGAAACTAGTTGCAACTCCTGGACAGAGATCGAGTTGATTAATAAGTCGAGAGGGGTGGAGTTACCGGAACCCAATGTGTGGTAGTAATTGTTCATGGATCACAAACACAAAACTCAGTTCCTGAGGACGGCTGCAATGAGACAACCCACCATGTACTCCTACATGGCCTCTCACCGCTACCTTTACCAAATCGTGTTCACACACTTAACTCTCAACAGTAGGACGTGTTCACACACCACCGATTCATCTCTGATGAATCAGACCTGACTCAACTCTAAGCAGTAGCAGGCATGACAAACAAGCATGAATGAGTAGGCACATCAGGGCTCAAACAACTCCTACTCATGCTAGTGGGTTTCATCTATTTACTATGGCAATGATAGGTCAAGCAGAGGAAAGAGGTTCAACTACCGCAGCATGTAACAGTTGAATCGTTGTTGTCCTAATGCAGTAAAAGAGAGCAGGAGCGAGAGAGTGGGATTGTATCTGAATGAGCAAGGGGGTTTTGCTTGCCTGGTACTTCTGAAGATAGTATAGATCTTCGTCGGTGTCATCGATCACATCGTCGGAACCACGTCTATCGAGAGGGGACAAACACCGGCAAACAAGGAAGAACACAGTCAATGTAATGCGACAATATGATGCATGAATGTGGCATGGCAATATGATGTGATTTTAGCTAATGCAACTAGAAGCAAGTTAAATGAAGTTGGTTTGATTCCAAGATTCAAATTCAAACTCCACATTTAGTTATTTAAATGCCATTCATTTTCATTTGTCCTAAACAGTAGCCATAAGTTGTTCTAACATGCATGAGACCAGTACAGATGGATAGATTTGATTTTTCTGATCATTTTTCATATATAAATTATTTCATTTGGAGTTACGGTTGAATTTCTATGAATTTTGGAAGTTTATAACATTTTCTGGAGTTTCCTGGATTATTTAGAATTAAACTAATTCCAGAAAAGAGTTCACTGCATTAGCATGACGTCACAATGACGTCAGCAAGTAATAAACTATGGTTTAACCCCGTGTTGACTCAGCTTTGACCCTTCATGGGGCCCGCTGTCAATGTCACTGAGGGGGGATTAGTTAGTGCTAATGGTGGAGTTAACCAGCGGCTAATCGGCGACGCTAATCCGGCGCGGCGGCGATCACTGGCCGGCCGTTTCTGGCCATGGCTGGATGCACCGAGGGCACGGGAGGCAAGCTTGTGGTCTCCCGCATCCAGGGGAGGTGTCAGAAGGTCGCGGGGTGGCCTAGTTCGCTGACGGCGAGCACTTGGGCGGCCGCTGGAGCTACGGGCTCGAGCGGGACGAGGCTAGGGAGCACGGAGGGAGGCTTGGGTGGTGGCATTGGGTTTCTTGGGAGGTCCTGAGCATGTTCCAGTGCTTGGACGCAAGCGGCGGTGGTTGTGGCCACGACGGCATCGAGGCCAGCGGCGAGGAGCTCACGGCTCCGGCGGTTGGCGCGATTAGAGGAAGAAAAGCACGGCGGGGCTAGGGGGAGATGAGTCAGGAGCTCACAGGGAGGCGGCGCAGTAGGTCAGTGGCTCGGGGACGTCCTTGACGGCGCGAATCGACGGCGAGGGGCTTGGGTGCCCGAGGTTGAAGATGACCGCGATGGCGATGAAGCAGGGCCTCCTGGCGTCTCGTAGCTCGATTGGGAGGACGGGGAGGTTTCGGCGGTGCTTCTGGACTCGGCGGAAGGGTGAGGACTGCACGATGGCCGCGGTGGTGCTCGTCGGCACGACGACGACATTCTCGGGCGGCTGCAGGGAGAGAACCAGAGGGGTAGAGACGAGGGAGAGACAAAGGGGGAGAGTGAGGAGGTCAGGGGGTCCAGAGCGGCACCAAGGAGGGGCTTCGAGGCGCCTCGGTGAGGCAGGCGAGCAGGGAGGAGGTGTGGCGCCTCGTGCGTGCGTGCGCTGTCTCCCTCCTCTGCCTACTAGCAGAGGTAGGTGATGACTGGCACGGGCCAGGTAGGCCGGCCCAGCCAGGTGAGTGGCCCGTGGCCTTCCTCTCTCTCTCTCTCTCTCTCTCTGTCTCTCTCTCTCTCTCTATCTCTCTCTTCTAATTAAATTCTGTTTTCTATTTTTATGTAGTTGTTTGGGCTTTATTAAAAATACCAGAGCACTTCTAAAAATCCTGAAAATAATTGTGGGTACCTTCTGAAATATATGCAACAACCCACATTTAGTTTCAGAATTATTTGAGCTTTTAAATTATTTATAGCATTCAAATGCCCAAATTCAAATACTTTATGTGTTAATTCAAAAATCCATAAATGGCCAAGAAATATGCTCATCATTTTTGGCAGGGGATTTCACCTTTATCAAAAATCATGAACATTTCCAAAGGCATTTTGGGTTCATTGAAGATTATTTTAGGTTGAATCTATTTGATTTGATCTGGTGCTAGGGTTTGAACAATCCCCATTTCAGGTTTAAATGAAATTTAAACATGATGCAGCAACCAAGCTAGTCCAAGTGCATAGCAAGGCTAGGGACGTGACAACTCACCCCCACTAAACAAGAATCTCGTCCCGAGATTCAAGCGTAGGGTAAGATGAAGGGGGAAATGCGAACTAACACAATCTTCACGATCTAGGTAGCACTTCGTAAAACATTGATTCGGTCACCAACTTTGTCTTGTCATCTTGCTCTGAGAACTCCAGCCAACATGACAACGAGAGGAGAAGGAGACTCTAGAAGGATCGATCTTCTCGAAGATTGAACAACCTAGGGTCAACTCACGGAATGAGACATAGCAACATCTCTTGAGCTGAGAGGCAAAACACACATCAGGAAGGCCGGAAGAAACAATTTGACGAGGGTTTCAAAGTAGCAAGGAAAATAGTTGCCATGATCGCATAACGGGGCACCTTAGAGGAGGTGACTCATAGAATCATCCATTAAGTGGCAACAAGAAGTACCTTTGACTCACAGATCATTGAAACTCTTTATACCAGCTTAAGGCAAATCATAATTGATCATTTGGAGGAGTTCGGTAGAATGACATACTCGGACTAGTATGGATGATGTGGATTAACTTGTTGAAGTCAACGCAAAGGGTGATTTGCTTATCACTGGAAATGGAGGGAACCCATGGTAGGATGGCATAATGGTGGTGCAAGCTAGGAACAAAATGCAAATGCTTGAAATGATTGTAGTAACTGGGGAGGAACTCAAAAGTGGGGAATGATTCCACTGTTGGAATGGTTATAGCATAACCGAAGAAAACAAGGAGCAATTCCAGTTAGTGTCGGCGCTAATACTTAGTGCTTGTGCGTGTTCTCAATAACTTGAGCATTTCCATATTCATCAAGGTTTTACCAATATCCGTGTCAAGGATCCTGGCAACACAGCATACTACCATGACGACTAGTAATGGACGATGCAGATGCAAAGGAAGATAACACCTTCTCAGATTTCACCTTAGCAAGGCCAAGGAAACAAAATCTGGATGATCGTCCGAGAAACATTTAGCACTTCGCTTCTAATGTTCTCCTTGATGTGCTAGCGCAAGCCATTCACAGAAATGGTTTGATATCTAGAACATCAAGTAAAAGGTCGGACTTTGGGAACACAAAAATCCATAAGGGACAACTAGGGAGTAAATCGTAAGAAATCCTTATTGGGAGGTGGCCAACTTCCTCAATCAAGATACTACAATAACATGTCTTTTGGCTGGGTGTGTTGGCCATGACATCCACTTTACTGGTTATTGAGAGACCAATATTATAGTTCTTGGGAGATGTTCCAACCATCATATCTGCCTGAGATTCAGATCTGGTTGGTGTCAGAATATTCTAGACTCGTCGAGTCTAGGAAGAAAAATGAAAGTTTGCAACATAAATGGACGAGATAATGTTGCGAGATTCTCGGGGAATGAACTATGATAGCAAGCTCAAAAACATGAGCTGGTTCTGCTACACACATGTGAACACGCTGTCCCAGACAAGCATGACCATATAGCAATCTTATAATAAAACACTACCGAGTTCCAGTAGGGAACCATCATTAATGATAGCGAAGTCTCCATGCGTGGAAGTCCAAAGAGTTCACCTTAGAACAAACTCCTTTATCTTTGAACAACTCAATCAGTGGCTTGGTGTGCTAGGGATACATATGGAATGAAGGTTGCAAGTCTCCAAACCACAGAATACTTCGCACATATGCATGATTGATTTGGGATGATTCCAAAGGAAGCAACATTGACTTTCTCGAATCCACGACGGCAACTTGCATCAAATGCACATGAACTAGAGGAAGTCACTTCTTACATCCGAACATATGCTTCATGAGCTATCATGGACAAATGCTTTAAAAAGTTTCCAACACTAGCTTAATGTTCAACAAAATTATGGAGAAGACAAGGATGTTGTCGATGGGCTCAACAACAATTCATCCAGATTCCCATGGAGATGGAATTCCATAACTATGTGAACAAGGTGATAGTATTTGTCAGACCCAGAAGATATAATGGTGTATGCTCGAGGAAAACAGCCACGAGTAAGACAACATTACGAATATCGTTGGTTCTGACTTGATTTGACGATAGCCCATACGCAAATCAAAGGTTTGGGTAAGATAATAGATCCAGCAATTGACCATGAGGATCAATCAATGAAGATATCATCTTTCTTCAACACACACATACACAAAGATATCCCTTAAAATGATCTAAATCGAACAAACTCTTATCTTCCAACTCTCCAAGTTGTTGTTTGGCTTATCCAACTAGCTCAGGGTATCCGACACAGATTCTTGGAGAAGGGGTGGTTTATAAGAGAACCAACTTGATCACGAGCTCAACATAACAGTCAGGTGACAACCTGGTGATACCTCCTAAAAGATATTCGGAAAATCACGAACCACCGGTATGTTACTAAGCTCGAGAACAATCTTGTTTTTCAGGGCAAGACGATATGATCAACAGAGCAAGGTTTTGACAAAATCCTAGCTCATTAATAGAAGAGTGCACCAGGAATAAGGACTAGGTAGCAGAATCTATCTTAGAATGATGATTCAAGAACCAACACACTAAGAATGAAATTATTGTCCTTTAACTACCAAGCAACGGGGTTGCTAGAAGTATTGATTTCACACATCACGGTTCACTTGTCGGTATTCCGGTTGCAACAACATGGAACCGAGGAGCGAATGATGATGGCGAGAAGTATCACTGCATCAAGAATTCTTAAGAGTTGGTGCAATTATCATGACATTCCTGACATCAAGAGGGCAATACTTCAGGGTAGAATAGAATCAAAAGCTGTATTAGCATTTGATCTGCGGAATACAACTGCTTTCACCCATTTCTAGATACAGATGAGGTACCAGAGTTTGTTTCTCCTAGTCATTCCGGAATAGAATGGCTTGACGGACCACAAGAATAATAGGCATCGACGAACCAATGCACACATACTCTAGACTATCGATTGATAGACGAGGGCCAAAAAACAACTAAAGAGGGACAACCCAAAAGAATATATGATTTTCTGAGTTGTGGATGCATATATTGGTATGTAGAACAAGTTCAACATGTTTCTTCCAGATAACCCATGCAGAAGAAGAAGGACTGGCAGATTAACAATTTGAATGGAGAACTCGTCAAGAGCACTCTTATTGTGATTTTTTGGTTCAATGAACTTCTGCCATATGCAATTCATGGTTTTGAAAGAACGATATACCACGAACCTTGAGGACTAATGCAAAGGTTACTAATATCCTAAAGGAGCTAGCAACACAATCAACATCAGGTAAGTAGAGTGATTCTCGGGTTCAAGAACCTAGGAATAGAATGCCTACTAACTAAGTGGCATCATGGGATGCTTTCGAGAATGATGGCCAGAATCACCACACTATGATTAAAAGACATGGCTAGATTACTAGGCGATTAACTAAGGCACCTAGGGTCATATTACTAGCTCCAACATAAATGTCGAGGCAATAGAGTACCTCAACTCGGTAATTAGTGTTATTAACCGGGCCAAAGGAACATCGAAACGGTAAGAAGGGATTTGCAAATGCATCAGACTGTTTAGAAACCTGGGATGACTCGGACAGCATAATGGCGGTAAATGCTCAAAATGATTTGAGGCATCCTACAAAATGCTGGCATAACCACTCAACATCACAATATCAAGGTTCTGAGATCAATTGTCAACACACGCAAGTAGTAGGAACTGAAATGAAGCTTAGAACCATCAAACCTATAAGTCTATGGATTAGTAACACATGATCCTGATAGAAGAAGAGAAGACCTAGTTCCTTAACCCCGTAGGAAAGATAAGATGACTCAGATCATAAGGGCATAAGGTATAAGGATTAAAAAGAGCCTTACGTTCCATCCCACAATCAATTCCCTTATATAACTAAAGAATTTCTAGACTCAACTTCGACCAGTTTGGTTTGGTAATCCTACAGGAAGTCAAGCTCTGATACGAACGCTGTCAGGACCCCGACTCAATGCCACATCGATCTAGCATGTAACACCTCATATCACTTTGTGGCCTCACGCACGGTATCCCCATGGGTGTCGCCTTACCTTTGCGCGGGACCGTTTGCGCCTTTTGGCACACATATAAGATAGTGTCGCTAGCATCCATATGATAAGGAGCCCGGGCTGACATGGCTAGTTGTAAACCCAAAGTGGCACAAACTTACAGGGACAGGCATCCATGACCCAGCATCGAACGTGTCGGTCATCAGCGAGTGAATCCAGGCTGTAGCACTGGGCTAGTAGGACTCCGGTGAACCGGGCTGTAGCGGGCTAACAGGACTTTGGTATTCGTAGCGTGACATTTCCTCGAAGGGACAGACACAGGAACGAAGAAGGACACATGCCGGCCAGCCTATGTGTTCCGGAGCAGTAACAAGCTACCATGGCTCAGTGGAAGCACTAGGAGACATTTCCCTGTAAGAGAGGCTTCTAAGGATAAACAACTAGATAGTCAGATCCCACACATACCAAGCATTTCAATAACATACACACAATATGCTCGATATGTGCAAATACAACATGGCATCACAACATGACTCTACAACTCAAGGATTTTATTCAATAGGCTCTGACGAGAGAGATATTACAAACATGGGTCTCACGACCCAACATTCAGAGCATACAAGTCAAAGCACATGCGGAAGCTTAACATGTCTGAGTACAGACAACTACAAATGAAAAAGGCTGAGAAGCCTGACTAACTACCAAATCCTGCCGAGGGCACAAGATCGTAGCTGAGGTAACAAGCTAAACATCGAAGTTCACGCGGAACTACTAGGATACTGAAGTCTCTCTGCAAAAACATAAAATAGGAAAACATGAGTACAAATGTACCCAGCAAGACTTACATCAGAACTAACTACATATGCATCATTATCAACAAAGGGGATGGTGGGGTTTAACCGCAGCAAGCTAGCTTTGACTCAGTGGCTATCCTAAACTACGACTGCAAGTAACTCTTTTGAGGTGGCGCACACGAGTCCACATATTCACCATATCAATACACCACTATGGATCCGCTCCCGTCTCCCTACGATAACACCATCCATAGCACTCACACTTATCTTGCGCATTTTAGAGTATCCACTTTCACTTGTCTATGAACTGTACAGGCAACCCAGAAGTCCTTTACCGCGGACACGTCTATTCGAATAGATCATATTAACCCTGCAGGTGTGTACTTCTTCGCACACGCTCTCGCCACTTACCACCGTGTACATGTCATGTATCTCGGCAACCTTCAAGCGGAAGCCTGGTGAGGGTGTCGGCCACGACCTGACTAACCACACAAGTCTCTCGTCCAGGTTTATCGCCTATTCGGGTTCCATCCGCAAGGAGATCCGGCCCGGGTGTCGCTCACGGCCCCAAACGATGTGCGCAGGGTTCCCAATCCCACCTCGATGGGTGGATCTACGCTTGCTACACCGTGCCATGGTGCCTAGTCTGTCCCAAGCCCACCTGTACCGGGTGCCACTTGGTAGACTACTAACACTACCTACAAACACCAGAAACTAGTTGCAACTCCTGCACAGAGATCGAGTTGATTAATAAGTCGAGAGGGGTGGAGTTACCGGAACCCAATGTGTTGTAGTAACTATTCATGGATCACAAACACAGAACTCAGTTCCTGAGGACGGCTGCAATGAGACAACCCACCATGTACTCCTACATGGCCTCTCACCGCTACCTTTACCAAATCGTGTTCACACACTTAGCTCTCATCAGTAGGACATGTTCACACACCTCCGATTCATCTCTGATGAATCAGACCTGACTCAACTCTAAGCAATAGCAGGCATGACAAACAAGCATGAATGAGTAGGCACATCAGGGCTCAAACAACTCCTACTCATGCTAGTGGGTTTCATCTATTTACTATGGCAATGACAGGTCATGCAGAGGAAAGGGGTTCAACTACCGCAACATGTAATAGTTGAATCGTTGTTGTCCTAATGCAGTAAAAGAGAGCAGGAGCAAGAAAGTGGGATTGTATCGGAATGAGCAAGGGGGTTTTGCTTGCCTGGCACTTCTGAAGATAGTATAGATCTTCATCGGTGTCATCGATCACATCGTCGGAACCACGTCTATCGAGAGGGGAAAAACACCGGCAAACAAGGAAGAACACAATCAATGCAATGCGACAATATGATGCATGAATGTGGCATGTCAATATGATGTGATTTGAGCTAATGCAACTAGAAGCAAGTTAAATGAAGTTGGTTCGAATCCAAGATTCAAATTCAAACTCCACATGTAGTTATTTAAATGCCATTCATTTCATTTGTCCTAAACAGTAGCCATAAGTTTTTCTAACATGCATGAAACCAGTACAGATGGATATATTGGATTTTTTTGATCATTTCTCATATATAAATTATTTCATTTGGAGTTAAGGTTGAATTTCTATGAATTTTGGAAGTTTATAACATTTTCTAGAGTTTCCTAGATTATTTAGAATTAAACGAATTCCAGAAAATAGTTCACTTCGTCAGCATGACGTCACAATGATGTCAGCAAGTCAACACGGTCAAACCTGATGCGTGGGACCAGCATGTTATTGAGATAGTGATAAACTACGGTTTAACCCCGCGTTGACTCAGCTTTGACCCGTCGTGGGGCCCGCATTTAGTTTCAGAATTATTTGAGCATTTAAATTATTTATAGCATTCAAATGCCCAAATTCAAATACTTTATGAGTTAATTCAAAAATCCATAAGTGGCCAAGAAATATGCTCATCATTTTTGGCAGGGGTTTTCACCTTTATCAAAAATCATGAACATATCCAAAGGCATTTTGGGTTCATTCAAGATTATTTTAGGTTGAACTTGTTTGATTTGATCTGGTGCTAGGGTTTGAACAATCCCCATTTCAGGTTTAAATGAAATTTAAACATGATGCAGCAACCAAGCTAGTCCAAGTGCATAGCAAGGCTAGGGACGTGACATTATTTTTCTCTTGCCTCACACTTGTAAGCACATTCTCGCCGGCCTTTAACCGACGCATGAGCTGTTTCTTGTCCGGATCTATCCCGGCACCATCTGCAATATTATTGTCAGATTTATACACACACCGCACTTCACAAATTACTCATCTTTTGAAGCATATATTACCGGAGGGGGTCTCTTTGGCTTCCCCCGCTGTGGCTAGTGCGGCCTCAAGTTGGGCTTGCACTCCTCCAGCTCCTGGGACAGTTGGGTATTCTTTTCCGTAAGATCCTGCACAATAAATAATCCTTAAATCAGTTATTCTAACTATTTCAAGTCTCGGGGGCTACTGGCATTATAACTGTCAAATTTTCTCACCCGTATGTCTTTTACATATTGCTCCATGGCACTGGCTAGACCATTTTGGGCGGCACGGAGGTGCGCATCTCCCGGATTGAAGGCATCCAATGCCTCTGGGGAGAAACATGCGTCACGAAGAACTGTCCAGCGACGCCTGTGATTCATGGCACTCTCCACCTCTAAATTGGTGGCAGATAACCTATCGACATCCTCTGTCGGAGGAGCTTCCGACGCATGCCTCGTGTCCGCCTCCGCTTCTGGACCTTGCTTTGGAGCCTGGCGAGCGGAGGATTGATTGGCAAACTCTTCGGATATAGTCCGGCGAGCGCTCTTCTTCCTGAAAAAGCACGAGCGTTAGTATGCCTCCCGGTAATAAAACCTGGGAGCAAGATGACACGCCATACCGTTGCATCAGCGTTTCAATCTGGACTGCACTTCTTTTCGGCCTGTTGGGCCTGGCTGTCCCTTGTTGACTGGCCGCCTCAAGGACTTCCCCCGCGAAACACCATTGGTATACGGTGATCAAAAACACGCACGGATGGGTCATTTTCGAAGTATTGGGAGTTCGGTCTCAGTTACCTGCGAGGCGGGGAGTATTCCGGGGTAATCGGCCGTAATGGCGACCAAAGCATTATCGATGCTCAGTTGGTGGAATACCCCGTCGATGAGCTCCACCGATATGTCCGGATCCTCTTGGGAGGTTTGATCGAGGAACCGTTCCAGATCCTCGGGTTGTGGAGGCGGGCTGTTTATATCCTTTACGGCCCGGCGCAGTTCCTGTGCCGAAATCACAAAATGAGATACTTGATTATGGGAGTATGGATCGGATAGGCAAAAATAAATGTCTGCTTACCCAGCTTGGAGGATTGTTCATAGAAAATCCGCCCAACGGATTGACACGGAGAAATTCCTCCTCTTCTCCCTTGTACAATGCGGACAAGATCTTCATCAGATCGGCGACCGATCCCGGCCCCTTACGGCCGCAGCGGGTGGCATCATCCTCCCCGTTGAAATCCCACATGGGGTGGCCTCTATACTGGAGCTTATGCACCCCCGCATAATGCATGTGGTCATGACCCCGATCATGGTCAGTCCGGAATGAGCTAACAGCCTAATTCGGCTCATCAGGTAAAGGACGTCCCTGTCATTTTCCTTCTGAGGTCTCCGTGGACGCCAACTTAGGCGTTTCTTCAAAAGAGCATTATTGAACTCAAGGAGGCCGATCCGAATAGGGTCCGGCAGGGGGACATCTTCTATATAAAACCATTCCGAAGGCCAGTCTTTGGACGCCTTCATCGGGGTTCTTGTTAGATATCCGGTCCCGGCGATGCGCCATAGTTCGGCTCCGCCCACTTGATATATTGACCCCTCTTAAGAACGGGGCACAAGGAAGAATAGCTTCTTCCACAGCGCAAAATGGGCCTCGATGCCCAAAAACAGCTCGCAAAGGGCCACGAAGCCCGCAATATGAAAAATGGAGGCAGGCGTAAGGTTGTGCAACTGGAGGCCGTAGAACTCCAGGAGCCCCCGGAGAAACGGATGAATTGGAAATCCGAGCCCTCTTATCAAATAAGAGACAAGGCATACCCGCTCTCCTTTGGAGGGGCTGGGGACGCTCTCCGCTTGCTTTCCGCCTTTATAGGTGGCGAGTCCGGCTTGAACCGGAACCATGAAGGCTGGGGGAAGAAATCCCTTGGTTTGGAGCGTCACTAACTCGCTGTACGGGACGGAGCATCTCTCCCACTCTCTAGGTCGAGGGCTGGGAGGGAGAGAGGAGGAGCCGCGTCAACTGTCCATGATGGAATGGATTTCCGTCAGATGCGCTCTGATGAATGCCCATGAAGGGAGGATGGTGTGATTCGGATCTAGATCCTCGTCTCCTTTATAGGCTGCTCATTTCCGCAGCTAGGGGGTAAATGTAAAAATACCCTAACTTTTTGCATTCATTCAACACATGGAAGACGACCATTATTGGGCATGGAAGCCGAGGAGCGCAATATTCACAGGAAGCCCGACGCTATTCAACAGATACACAGGATTTGGAGAAGAACCCGCCTTGCAATGCCGAAGACAATCTATGCGCCGGACTCATCGCCATTGAAGCCTGGTTCGGGGGCTACTGAAGGAGTCCCGTATTAGGGGGTGTCCGATAGCCGAACTATCATCTTTTGCTGGACTCTTGGACTATGAAGATACAAGATTGAAGACTTCGTCCCGTGTTCGGATGGGATTTTCCTTGGTGTGGAAGGCAAGCTTGGTGATACGGATATGTAGATCTCCTACCATTGTAACCGACTCTGTGTAACCCTAACCCTCTTCGGTGCATATATAAACCGGAGGGTTTTAGGCCGTAGGACAAACAACAATCATACCATAGGCTAGCTTCTAGGGTTTAGCCTCTCTGGTCTCGTGGTAGATCTACTCTTGTACTACCCATATCATGAATATCAATCAAGCAGGAGTAGGGTTTTACCTCCATCGAGAGGGCCCGAACCTGGGTAAAAACATTGTGTCCCTTATCTCGTGTTACCATCCGCCTAGACGCACAGTTCGGGACCCCCTATCTGAGATCCGCCGGTTTTGACACCGACACCCAATTTCAGCCCTTGGAACATCTCATATGTTCTGCGACGTTTCAAAAACGTCTTTGGTGCCTCAATTCTAAACCGTCTAGCATTACACACTGAACTATCACGTAATCATCAAAACGTGTATGTCAGATGTTCGCAACATCCACAAACGACGCTCTAGGTTCAACACACCGACATATGCATTAAGGACAGAATCCTTCTGCGCAGTAATGAGGATAATCCTTAGTTTACGGACCCAGTCCGCATAATTGCTACTGTCAACTTTCGACTAAAATTTTCTCTAGGAACATATCTAAAACAGTAGAACTAAAGCGCAAGCCACGACGTAATTTGCAAAGACCTTTTTACTATGTTCATGATAATTAAGTTCATCTAATCAATTATTTAATGAACTCCCACTTAGATAGACATCCCTCTAGTCATGTAAGTGATACATGATCCAAATCGACTAGGCCGTGTCCGATCATCACGTGAGACGGACTATTCATCAACGGTGAACATCTCCATGTTGATCATATCTACCATACGACTCATGTTCGACCTTTCGGTCTCTCGTGTTCCGAGGCCATGTCTGTACATGCTAGGCTCGTTAGTCAACCTAAGTGTTTCGTGTGTGTAAATCTGGCATATACCCGTTGTATGCGAACGTTAGAATCTATCACACGCGATCATCACGTGGTGCTTCGGAACAACGAACCTTCGCAAGGGGCACTGTTAGTGGGAACACATTCTTGAAATTTTAGTGAGGGATCATCTTATTTATGATATCGTCGTTCTAAGCAAATAAGATCTCAACATGACAAACATCAAATGCAAATCATAAAGTGACATTATATGGCCAATATCATCTAGCGCCTTTGATCTCTATCTTTGAGGAGCGGCATGATCACCTTCGTCACCGGCATGACACCATGATCTCCATCATCGTGTCTTCATGAAGTTGTCTCGCCAAGTATTACTTCTAGTACTATGGCTAACGGTTAGCAATAAAGTAAAGTAATTACATGGCATTTTCATTGACACGCTGAGGGAGTCCCGGATTAAGGGGTCCTCGGATAGCCTTACTATATGCATATGCCAGACTGTTGGACTATGAAGATACAAGATAGAGGACTTCGTCCCATGTCCGGATGGGACTCTCCTTTGCATGGAAGGAAAGCTTGGTGATTCAGATGTGAAGTTTCCTTTCTCTGTAACCGACTCTGTGTAACCCTAGCCCCCTCCGGTCTCTATATAAACCAGAGGGTTTAGTCCGTAGGACAAGAACAATCATAATCATAGGCTAGCTTCTAGGGTTTAGCCTCTACGCTCTCGTGGTAGATCAACTCTTGTAATACTCACATCATCAAGATCAATCAAGCAGGAAGTAGGGTATAACCTCCATCGAGAGGGCCCGAACCTGGGTAAACATTGTGTCCCCCGCCTCCTGTTACCATTAGCCTTAGACGCACAGTTCGGGACCCCCTACCCAAGATCCGCCAGTTTTGACACCGACATTGCTGCTTTCATTGAGAGTTCCACTATGACGTCAAAGATAGGGTTGATGGCTTGCCTTGTTATCAAGGACAACATCACCTCCAGAGGAGCTCTCGCCTCAGGCCAAACCCTCCGGCTGGGCGGCTTCGTCTTGACCGCCCGTTCGGCCGTCGGGCTGACCATGACTTCTCAGGTCATCGAAAATCGTCTCCATTTCAGCTTGGAATACACCGAGCAGATGGATCCAGCGGAGTTATCGTCTCTAAACGGGATCCTGGATCGCATCGCCGCTCTGGGAGTGGCTTCGGACTATGATCCGATTAGGCTTAAACCCGATAAGAGAGAGATTGAATCTCCGCCGATCACCCATCAGATAGCGGTGGTGGAGGAGCGATGCAACTCTTCCCCTATATAAAGGACGAAATATGTCAGAATTTCCGAGCTCATCTAGCTGGATACATGCCCACGAGAAGACGTTGCCCCGAACTCCGAACTTAGAATCAGACTGTGGGCCAGAAAACTTGGTTTACATCCCGGAGTCCGAACTATTAAGCTCGGAAACTCCTCAAGCTCTGGGTCACGAATCGGATCTGGGTTCGGACTTAAGTCCACCCACCCACCCAGACTCAAGTGATCTTTCCCGCATCAAACAACTGTCCAAAGAGACGGTACATCACTTTTGGGGCAGATTCCTCATTGTTAAGGACAAGGTCAAAGACTGTTGCGATGAAGACGCAATCTCATTATTCTACAAAAATTTCACCGACAAGGGACTCCTTAACGCCATAAATCACCGTCACATATCACGCTTCGATGACTTGGTGATCATAGTACATAAGTACTGCGCGATGGAAAGCACCTGGACAACCCAAGAAGTCTTTTGGGATCCACTGGCTCTCGCTAAACCCCTCGCCCGAGCAAAAAGGGTGTGCCCTCGTAGGTCGCCCGATCCAATCATGAAGAAATCGAAGCCCACTGTAGGGCGCGCAACTGTTTTGGAGGGGTGGCTCGATAGGCCATGCAAAATACACACCACACGGATACCATACAAACACACAACCTTAGAGCATGTTGGATACTTCGGCAGGTGGCCAAGAGCAGCAAGGATCTCCTCATAAAAAACACCGCAGAGCAACATCCCATAGAACACAACACTACAGTATTGACAGTCTTCGAGACTTTCTCCTCAGGTAACAGGCGCAAGAGAGCACTCTGCGGTCTCGCCGAAGTCTACCAACTCGCAGTAATAAACCCCTAAAATGACACGACCATAACTTTCAGTGCCAGCGATGAACCGCAATTCAAAACAGTCCGGGCACCAGCTGCTTTGGTCCTCAGTCCAATCGTGGACGGCTTCCGTCTTACCAAAGTGCTCATGGACGGCGGTAGCAGACTAAACCTCATTTACGAGGAAACTCTCAACAAAATGGAAATAGATAGGAGCCGCATTGAGCAAAGCAGCATAGCATTCCGAGGAATTATTCCAAGCCGGGAGGCACGATGTGCGGGAAAAATCACAGTCGATGTGGTATTCGAAACGCCGGAGAATTATCAGTCCGAAGAGATAACCTTTCAGGTGGCCCCTTTCTCTATTGGATATCACGCCTTGTTAGGGCGGAATGCGTTTGCAAGCTTCCATGCCATATCCCATTATGGGTACATGAAGCTCAAGATGCCTGGGCCCAATGGAATTATCACTCTTGCCAGTGATCCGGACACAACACTCCGCGCCGAAAATAAAACAACCGCCTTGGCCCTCAATGCATTGTTTGAAGCCCTCGCAGCCGAATAATTAACTGCATTATGCTCCACAATGGATAGGGACGACGTGATACTAGATAAGCGATCCAAGTCCACGTCCTTCAAACCGGCGGACGAAATAGTAAAATCCCAATTCCACCCAACGGACTCCTCGAAGATAGCATCCATCGGGGCACAGCTGGACCCCACAACCGACGCCGCACTGTGGGTGCTTCTATGCGAAAATTGGGATATCTTCGCCTGGCACCCTTCTAATATGTCGGGGATCCCACGCAGGCTTCCCAAAGCCAGCCTTAACATACTGAAGGGATATAAGCTGGTTAAGAAAACAGAACGGCACTTTTTAGAACCCAAACGACAAGCTATGGGAGAGGAACTAGCCAAGTTACTCGAGGCCGCATTCATCGGAGAAATAAAGCACCCGAATTGGCTAGCAAAGTCGATGATGGTACGAAACAAGGATAAATCCTAGCGCCTATGTGTCGTTTTCAAAGACCTCAAGAAGGCTTGCCCTAAGGATCCCTTCCCTCTCCCACACATCGATCAGATTATCGATGCTACCGCGGGACACGACTCATTGTGTTTCCTCGACGCATACTCCAGATACCAACAAAGCGAGATGGCGGAGTCTGATCAAGCTGCAACGGCATTTATCACCCCATACTAGCCTTTCTGCTTGAACATTGTGCCTTTCGGGCTCAAAAATGCTGGTACCACCTACCAAGGCATGATTCAAACATGCCTAGAGAAACAAATCGGCAAAATAGTTGAAGCATACGTCGATGACGTAGTCATCAAGACCAGACATGCCAAGTCTTTAATAGACGATCTAAGGCTCACGTTCGATAACCTCCGAACATATGACATTAAGCTCAATCCGGAAATATGTGTTTTCGGCGTTCCCACCGGAAAGCTGTTGGGATTCATCGTTTCGAATAGAGGAATTGAAGCAAACCCAGCCAAAATACGAGCTTTGTCATAGTTGGCCACCACAACAGATCTCAAACAAATCCAGAAACTAACTGGATGCGTGGCAGCTTGAAGCCACTTTATCTCCAGATTGGAAGAACAGGCATTGCCCATTTATCGCCTACTTTGACGAACCGAACACTTCGAGGGGACGGACGTGGCAACAGCTGGACAGGTGGAAATAAAGGTTATTTTAGCAAGCAACCCAATCCTGGCCGCGTTGAACGTTGGTGAACTCATGTTGTTATACATAGCCGCAACACACCAAGTTGTGAGTGCGGTGCTCATCATCGAATGAGAGGAGGATGGACACAAATTTCTGGTTCATAAGTCGGTATACTACGTATCCATGATACGTTCATTTTGCGTCATGCTTTTATATCAATATTTATTGCATTATGGGCTGTTATTACACATTATGTTACAATACTTATGGCTATTCTCTCTTATTTTACAAGGTTTACCATGAACAGGGAGAATGTCAGCAGCTGGAATTCTGGCTATAAAAGGAGCAAATATTGGAAACCTATTCTGCACAGCTCCAAAAATATTGAAACTCCACGGAAGTCACTTTTAGAATTAATAAGAATTATTGAGCGAAGAAAATACCAAAGGGGGCCCACACCCTGGCTAGGAAGGTGGGGGCGCCCCCCCCTACTGGGTGCACCACCTGTCTCCTGGGCCCCCTGGTGGCCCTCCGGTGCCCATCTTCCAATCTAGGGCTCCGGCGGAGCTGTTCTGCCAGGGAAACTTCCCTCCGGGAGGGCGTAATCATCACCATCGTCATCACCAACGATCCTCTCATTGGGAGGGGGTCAATCTCCAGCAACATCTTCACTAGCACCATCTCCTCTCAAAACCCCAGTTCATCTGTTGTATCCAATCTTGTATCAAAACCACAAATTGGTACATATGGGTTGCTAGTAGTGTTGATTACTCCTTGTAGTTGATGCTAATTGGTTTACTTGGTGGAAGATCATATGTTCAGATCCTTAATGTATATTAATACTCCTCTGATTATGAACATGAATATGCTTTGTGAGTAGTTACGTTTGTTCCTGAGTACATGGGTGAAGTCTTGCTATTAGTAGTCATGTGAATTTGGTATTCGTTCGATATTTTGATGAGATGTATGTTGTCTCTCCTCTAGTGGTGTTATGTGAACGTCGACTACATGACACTTCACCATTATTTGGGCCTAGAGGAAGGCATTAGGAAGTAATATGTAGATGACAGGTTGCTAGAGTGACAGAAGCTTAAACCCTAGTTTATGCGTTGCTTCGTAAGGGGCTGATTTGGATCCACTAGTTTCATGCTATGGTTAGGTTTACCTTAATACTCCTTTTGTAGTTGCGGATGCTTGCAATAGGGGTTAATCATAAGTGGGATGCTTGTCCAAGAAAGGGCAGTTCCCAAGCACCGGTCCACCCACATATCAAATTATCAAAGTATCGAGCGCGAATCATATGAGCATGATGAAAACTAGCTTGATGATGATTCCCATGTGTCCTCGGGAGCGCTTTTCTCATTATAAGAATTTTTCCAGGCTTGTCCTTTATTACAAAAAGGATTGGGCCACCTTGCTGCACTTTATTTACTTTCATTTCTTGTTACCCATTACAAATTATCTTATCATAAAACTATCTGTTACCTACAATTTCAGTTCTTGCAGAGAATACCTTACAAAAAACTGCTTGTCATTTCCTTCTGCTCCTTGTTGTGTTCGACACTCTTACTTATCGGAAGGACTACCATAGATCCCCTATACTTGTGGGTCATCAAGACTCTTTTCTGGCGCCGTTGCCAGGGAGTGAAGCACCTTTGGTGAGTGGAACTTGGTAAGGAAACATTTATATAGTGTCCTGAAATTTTCTGTCACTTGTTACTATGGAATCTAATCCTTTGAGGGGCTTGTTCGTGGTATCTTCGCCCCGACCAGTAGAGCAAAGAGTTGATCCTCAACCTACTAAACCTACTGAAAATGTTTACTTCGAGATTCCTTCAGGTATGATAGAGAAACTGCTAGCTAATCCTTTTGCAGGAGATGGAACATTGCATCACAATTTACACCTTATCTTTGTGGGTGAAGTTTGTGGATTATTTAAGCTTGCACGTCATCCCGATGATGTTGTTAAGAGGAAGGTCTTCCCTTTATCTTTGAAGGGAGATGCATTGACATGGTATAGGCCATGTGATGATACGGGATCTTGGAACTATAAACGATTGAAGTTGGAATTTCACCAGAAGTTCTATCCTATGCATCTTGTTCATCGTGATCGTAATTACATATATAATTTCTGGCCTCGCGAAGGAGAAAGCATCGCTCAAGCTTGGGGGAGGCTTAAGTCAATGTTATATTCATGCAACAATCATGAGCTTTCAAGGGATATGATTATTCAAAAAAATTATGCTCGGCTTTCTCTCAATGATCGCACCATGCTTGATACTTCCTGTGCTGGTTCTTATATGCTGAAGACTACTGAATTCGAGTGGGATTTATTGGAAAGAATTAAAGGCAACTCTGAAGATTGGGGTTCCGACATTGGTAAGGAGTCACGTATAACACCTAAGTTTGATTGTGTTAAATCTTTTATGGATACCGATGCTTTTCGTGGATTTAGTGCTAAATATGGACTTGACTCTGAGATAGTAGCTGCTTTTTGTGAATCCTTTGCTACTCACGTTGATCTCCCTAAGGAGAAGTTGTTCAAATATAATCACTACAAAGAAAAAAAGACACATCCGTGACATTTTGGGCCGAAGGAATTTTTTTTCTGTCATACATATGACACTTCTATGATGATAATTGTGACAAAACCCAGTATCATCATAGATGTGGTGGGCTCCTACTTCTATGACAAAAAATCATGATAGAAAATGGGTTTTTCATCCTGGGCGGGCCGGAGACGCAGCTGCATGACATTCTTTGGGCCGTCCATGACGGAAAAAACCGTGGTAGAAGCGAGGGGAAGGAAAATTTCGTGGAGTTGCCGGTTACGGTGGGAGGTCGGGGGAGGAGCGATGCATGTTTCTCTCGTACGTACGCGCGTGTGTGCGAGGCATTGGGCTCTAACTGAACCCGAGCGATTGCACTGCAGGCTACGCGTTACTGAACCCAAGCGATCGATCGATGGCTGTTAACTGAACCCGTTGGAGCGATTCCTTCGCTACTGCTGCTAACTGAAGCCGATTGATGCTGCATCTGGGATGAACAGTGAGCGTTGCAGGGGGGTTTGGATGAACAGTGAGCGGTGACGTTGCCTCTGGATGAACAGGAACCCGTGGTCCGGAGGGCTGGATGAACAGTAGATGGTGGAGGGGTGGCCGTGGAGGGTTGGTTGAACAGGACCCCGTGGTGTGGAGGGCTGGATGAACAGTACACGGTGGAGGGGTGCCCGTGGAGGAGTGGTTAAATAGTAGCCGGTGGAGTAGCGCGCGGTGGAGGCTGGATGAACAGGAGCCCGTGGAGGCCGGAGGAGGTCGACGGTGGAGATGAACAGTATACCGTGGAGTCCCATTTTGCGGTACGCCACACCCCTCACCCCTCCGTTTCGACCGTAGAGCTCCAACACAAGTCCGTTTCGTCCGTTTTGCGGTACGCCACACCCCTCCCGATCAACAGGACCCCCGTTTCGACCGTTGGAGGTCCGTTTCGTCCGTTTTGCGGTACGCCACACCCCTCCCGATCAACAGGACCCCCATTTCGACCGTAGGAGGTCTGTTTCCTCCGTTTTGCGGTCCGCCACACCCTCCCGATCAACAGGACCCTCGTTTCGACCGTAGGAGGTCCATTTCCTCTGTTTTGTGGTACGCCAGGACTCGTTTCCATCGCATGTTCCATCCAAGCCGGTTGGCTCCCATGCGTTCCGTTGCCTCCCGATGAACACGACGCATTCCGTTGCCTCCCCATGAACACGACGCATTCCGTTGCGTCCCGATGAACACGACGCATTCCGTTGCCTCCCCATTAACACGACGCATTCCGTTGCCTCCCCATGAACACGAGCCCTCGCCGTACGTATGCGCGACTAGGCGTTCGAGACCCTGCCCGTATGTACACATATGTGGCCATATTTTCTTTCTTGCACCCTGGCCGCTGTACGTACGTGTAGATGCTACGTGCGCGCCTCTACTACGACACGTACGTGCCTCTACTATGACACGTGTGTGCCTCTACATCGACCAGTATATATGTACGTACAAGTTCATGACCAGAATGACAATGCTACGTACGCTTCGACTAGGTGGGTCCCGACTGTCAGGCAGTTCCTTGCATGTGAAAATGTAGCTGGTGGGTCCCAGCAGTCAGAGGGGCGAATCGTTTTTTTTGCCCGGACGCACTTCCTTTGTGTGCGAAGATGTAGCTGGTGGGTCCCAGCAGTCAAGGGGGCGAATCGTTTTTTTTGCCCGGACGCACTTCCTTGCGTGCGAAGATCTAGCTGGTGGGTCCCAGGAGTCAGGGGGCGAATCGTTTTTTTTGCCCGGACGCACTTCCTGGCATGTGAAGGTGTAGCTGGTGGGTCCCAGTAGTCAGGGGGAAATGTTTTTTCGCGAAATATGGTGGCTCGTCCAGCGGGTCCCCGTTGTCAGGTGGAGAAATAATTATTTTGCGCGTAATAAGGAGGCACTTCATTGCTGTGGCCGTGGACCCAGCTGTCAGCCTCTCCACGTACAGTCCACGTCCGATGGAAGCCGTTCCTTGACCATGTTGACCATGCCGCACCGAGAGCACCAGGGTGGTGGACGACGGCGAGGCCTAGGAAGGGGACGACGCGGAGCCAGGGAAGAAGCGGCAGTGGATGCCCACGCGTAGAGGAGTATGAGGGTTCACTGGTTCGCTGCGGTGTGAGGCTGCCGTCGCCACAGAATAATAGGGGTTGTGGGTGTGTAGAGGGATGGCCTGGCCAGCGTCGGGAGTAGTAGGGGGTGGTGAGGCCTCCGCCGCATCGCAGCCGGCCACGGGAGGCAGGAGCACGAGGCACGACCGGCGCTGGTTTCGGCGGCTGGAGCAAGAAGACCAGAGGTTGAAGAAGCACTACAGCCGTTGGATGGACATCGTACGGTCACTGGAGCTAGAATCGTGCATATTGACTAAGTTGACAAAGCCCTCCGTCCCCGTCAACTTAGTAGGCCCACAAGTCAGCCTGCCACTATACTGGGTCCCAGCTAACAGGGGGAGTATTCATTTTTTTGTGTGTAATAAGGAGGCACTTCCTTGCGTATGAAGATATAGCTGGTGGGTCCGAGCTGTCAGCGGAGGTAATGTTTTTTTCGCGAAATACTGAGGCCCTTTCGGTGGGTCCCTGATGTTAGGTGGATGAATCATTATTTTGCGTGTAATAAGGAGGCATTTCCTTGTGTGCGGCCGTGGGCCCAGCTGTCGGCCTCTCCACGTACAGTCCACTTCAGATGCATGTCGGTTGTTGACCACGTTTACCAGGCCGCGCCAAGAGCACCAGGGTGGTGTACAACGGCGAGGCCTAGGAAGGGAATGACACGGAGGTAGGGAAGACTCAGCAGTTGTTTCCCACGCGGAGGGGAGTATGAATGAACGAGGGTTTACTGGTTCGTGTGCCGTCGCTGGAGAATAACAGCACGTGTGGGTGAGTAGAGGGATGGCTAGGCCGGCGATGGGAATACGGTGGGGCGGTGAGGCCTGCACGGCAGCACAGCCTGCCGCGGGGAAGAGGGAGCATGCAGTACCATCGGCGCTTGTTTGAGCAGCTGGAGTAGGAAGAGAAGAGATTGAAGAAGCACGATAGCCGTTGGATGGCCATCCAACAGTCACTGCTTGTGCGTCAACCTCTTTTTTTAGGAAAGCCTCAAATCTGTGGAAAACAGCATACATCCCATCTGCCATTATTTCTAATAATTTACATCCCTTTTGCTAATTCTTAAGGTTCTTTTTGGATCCCATATTCTTTTTGTTAGCATTACAACCCATATTGTGGCCACAGTTAAAAAATTATACGAAATTTTGCATATTTTTGTGCGGTCTGAATTGTTTTTAATCCCGAAATTTCGACTCACATTCAAACTTATTTTAAAACTAAATGTATATCAATATAAAATCCAACAAATTCTCCACGCATAAAAATTAATGTAATTTAAAATCTTGAAATGAAAAAAAAAGATATTTGAAACTAATTGCCGCTTTGATGTGTTTTAAAAATGTACAACCCATTTCTCATTACTGATGGGCCATTTTCTCGGCCAGCCAAATGAAATCTCTCCTCGTCTTGAAAGATTTGCAGCTCAACAGGCCTGACAATGCGACTTACTTGGCAAACCACAAAAAAACTAGGCTGTGGCCGTGGACCCAGCTGTTAGCCTCTCCACGTACAGTACTCTTCCGATGGAAGTCGTTCCTTGACCACGTTGACCACGCCGCGTGGAGAGCACCACGGCGGTGGACGACGGCGAGGCCTAGGAAGGGGACAATGCGGAGCCGGGGAAGACGCGGCAACGGAAGCCCGCGCAGAGAGGAGCACGAGGGTTCACTGGTTCGGCTGTGGTGTGAGGCTGCCGTCGCCGCAGGGCCTGGCCAGCGGTGGGAATAGTAGGGGGCGGTGAGTCCTCCACGGCAGCATAGCTGGCCACGGGAGGCTGGAGCATGAGGCACGACCGGCGCTAGTTTGGGCGGCTGGAGCAAGAAGACCAGAGGTTGAAGAAGCACTACGACCGTTTGGTGGACATAGTACGGTCACTGGAGCTAGAATCATGCATATTGACTAAGTTGACAAAGCCCTTCGTCCCCGTCAACTTAGTAGGCCCACAAGTCAGCCTCCCACCAAGATGGGTCCCAGCTAGCAGGGGGAGTATTTCATTTTTTTGTGCGTAATAAGGAGGCACTTTTGGTGGGTCCCAGCTGACAGCGGGGGGGGGGGGGGGACGTTTTTTTCATGAAATATGGTGGCCCGTCAGGTGGGTCCCAGCAGTCAGGAGGCAAACATTTTTTTTCGCAAAATACGATGGCCCGTCCAGTGGGTCCCTGCTGTCAGTTGGAGGAATCATTATTTTCTGCGTAATAAGGAGGCACTTGCTGCGGCCGTGGACCCAGCTGAGACTCTCCACGTACAGTATACTTCCGATGGTAGTCATTCCTTCACCACGTTGACCTCGCCGTGTTCCGTTGCCTCCATGCGTCCATGGGCGTGGTGCGTCCCCACTGTCAGCCTCTCACGTAAAAGCATCTTCCGATGACTCTTGGTTGTTGATCACGTTGACCACACCGTGCCGAGCGCACCCAGACTAGAACGACCCGGAGATGGGGAAGACGGGGCAGTGGAGTCGCAGATGGAGAGGAGTGGGAAACTTCACTGGTTCGAGTGTGCGGCAGCAAAGCCGCGATGCCGCCCACGGGAGACAGGAGCAAGAACACAAGTTGAAGAAGGAGCTAGGTTGTTGGATTAACATCCAATGGTCCAGCTGCTAGAATCAATTGTTGATTAAGTTGACAAAGCCGTGCGTACACGTCCGCTTAGCAGGCCCACAAGTCAGTCACCAAATCTGACAGGTCCCAGCTGTCAACGGAATGAATAATTTTTTTCACAAGACAAGGAGGCACTTCCTTTCGTGCGAAGATACAGCCGTTGGGTCCCAGCTCTCATGTGGAGGAAACATTTTTTTAGCTTAATAAGGAGTAACTTTCCTTGCGTGCGACCATGGACCTCGTGGGTCCCAGCCGTCAGGCTCTCCACGTACAGTCCTCTTCCGATGACTCTCGTTTGTTGACCACGCCGCACCGAATACAGCGAGGCGGTGGACGACGGCGAGGCCCCGGACGGGAACGACTCGGAGATGGGAGAACGCGGCAGTGGAGTCGCAGATTGAGAGGAGGAGAAGGGTTATAACTGGTTCTATTGCAATTCATATCAAACTCAGGTTCACAGGACACGTTCATATTCATAGGCAACATTCACTATAAACAACTCAAAAGATTCATATATACACAAGCTCAGCATATCTATGCATCCAAATGATTGCTAGATCACACGACAATATTCATACATAATTCACAAAAAGGTTCAGATATACACATGTTCAGTATGTTTATGCATCCAAATGATTGAGATCACAGCCAATATGATCCATGGAAAAACTTTAATTACCTAGGGTACAGACTGGTAAATGGTGTTCAATCAGAGGTACTTCTTGCTAAAATTAGTTCTTGTACGAGTAAACTTTCGAGTACATAAGAGGCAGCACAGACAATCTGAACTTTGCTTGTAGGTTTATCCTCAAATAGTGGCCTCGTGCCGACGGAGGTTTGAGCAACTTGGCTACTACTTTCATCCAACTAGTTTACTGGCTCGTCTTGGTCTTGTATCTCGCCAAAATTCTACATTGCAGACGAGAAAGGAGGCGGTTGAGAAAATGAACCACCCAAATTTTTGTGCAGTTCAACTGAAATGGAGCATCCTTGGCGTGCAGACTGATTAAGTCCCAGATGAATATACGCGTCAACCAACTTGTCTGGAATCTTTAGACTCCATGCCATATAGTTCGCTACCATATGTGCCGATAACCAAAAGGCACAAGTTGGGACCAAAGACTGGACTGCGTTTTTCTGGGCTATGCACCTAGCAATATTTTTGGCGTTCACTCTCCTAATACTTGGCGTTTGATAATTGGTTGACGCCGATTGATACTCGAATGAATATAGGCACTTCTTGTCAACATCGATGCTTGTTTGAGTGAACTTTGGAGTACATAGCAGCAGCATAAGTACCTGTCCATCTGATCATTTTATGCAGTTCTACTGAAATCACCCGATGTAATGATTTGCCTGCGAGTTCAGGCTCCAAATTACTCCTTTATGAAATTGGCAAACAGTAGCACAATACCAAATTACCAATACATATGACAGGCACAATAATCAGGATAAAGACCAGTACCAACCTGTGTGAGGTGATGACCCACAAGTACAGGGGATCTATCGTAGTCCTTTCAATAAGTAAGAGTGTCGAACCCAACGAGGAGCAGAAGGAAATGATAAGCGGTTTTCAGCAAGGTATTCTCTGCAAGTACTGAAATAAGTGGTAACAGATAGTTTTGTGATAGGATAAATGGTAACGAGCAACAAGTAACAAAAGTAAATAAAGTACAACAAGGTGGCCCAATCCTTTTTGTAGCAAAGGACAAGCCTGGACAAACTCTTATAATAGGAAAAGCGCTCCCGAGGACACGTGGGAATATCGTCAAGCTAGTTTTCATCACGCTCATATGATTCGTGTTCGGTACTTTGATAATTTTATATGTGGGTGGACCGGTGCTTGGGTACTGCCCTTACATGGACAAGCATCCCACTTATGATTAACCTCTATTGCAAGCATCCGCAACTACAACAAAAGTATTAAGGTAAACCTAACCATAGCATGAAACATATGGATCCAAATCAGCCCCTTACGAAGCAACACATAAACTACGGTTTAACCTTCTGTCACTCTAGCAACCCATCATCTACTTATTACTTCCCAATGCCTTCCTCTAGGCCCAAATAATGGTGAAGTGTTATGTTGTCGATGTTCACATAACACCACTAGAGGTTAGACAACATACATCTTATCAAAATATCGAACGAATACCAAATTCACATGACTACTAATAGCAAGACTTCTCCCTTGTCCTCAGGAACAAACGTAACTACTCACAAACATATTCATGTTCATAATCACAGGGGTAATAATGTGCATAAAGGATCTGAACATATGATCTTCCACCAAATAAACCAACTAGCATCAACTACAAGGAGTAATCAACTCTACTAGCAACCTACTAGCACCAATCCCGGACTTGGAGACAAGAATTGGATACAAGAGATGAACTAGGGTTTGGAGATGGGATGGTGCTGATGAAGATGTTGATGGAGATTGCCCTCTCCCGATGAGAGGAGCATTGGTGATGACGATGGTGATGATTTTCCCCTCCCGGAGGGAAGTGTCCCCGGCAGAACAGCTCTGCCGGAGCCCTAGATTGGTTCCGCCAAGGTTCCGCCTCATGGTGGCGGAGTCTTGTCCCGAAAGGTTTTCTTCTATTTTTTTCTCATCGAAAGACTTCATATAGGAGAAGATGGACATCGGAGAGCCACCAGGGGGCCCACGAGGTAGGGGGGCGTGCCCCCCACCCTCGTGACCAGAGTGTGGGCCCCCTGGCCTTCATCTTTGGCGACGATTTTTCTTTATTTATTTTAAGGTATTCCATGGAGTTTCAGGACTTTTGGAGTTGCGCAGAATAGTCCTTCAATATTTGCTCCTTTTCCAGCCCAGAATTCCAGCTGGCGGCATTCTCCCTCTTCATGTAAACCTTGTAAAATAAGAGACAATAGCCATAAGTATTATGACATAACGTGAAATAACAGCCCATAATGCAATAAATATTAACATAAAAGCATGATGCAAAATGGACATATCAACTCCCCCAAGCTTAGACCTCGCTTGTCCTCAAGCGAAAAGCCAATAACAATAAATATGTCCTCATGTTTAGAGGTAGAGGCGTCGATAAAAATAAAATACGGACATGAAGGCATCATGATTATTTCATAACAGCAGCATATATAGATTTTGTCATATAATTACTCATGTTCAAGTGATGATCTTCTCAAAGCCAAAGTATGAATCAGAAATATATTGAGCACCAACAAATTAAAACTCAGTCATTGAAGCAATTGCAATTTATCATAACATCGGAAAGAGTCTATGTCAGAGCTTAAAAGCAAGTCCACATACTCAACTATCACTTAGTCCTTCATAATTGGTAACACTCACGCAATACTTGTGGTTACGGAGTTTAATTCAGACACAGAGAAAGATAGGGGCTTATAGTTTTGCCCCACAACTTTTTACCTCAAGGATAATGTCAACAATAACAATTCATGCCCCCCCACATCCAATTAGATATATATATATATCATGTTCTTTCCAACATGCTGAGCTTGCCAAAGGATAAAATAAAAAGGGAAAGGTGAAGATCACCGTGACTCTTGCATAAGGTAGAGGATAATAATAAAAGATAGGCCCTTCGCAGAGAGAAGCAGAGGTTGTCATGCACGTTTAGGGTTGATGCACAAAATCTTAATGCAAAATAACGTCACTTTATATTTCCCCTTGTATGTGGACCTATATTATGCAGTCCGTCGCTTTTATTGCGTCCACAACAAGTTCGTACAAAGCTTATTTCTCTGCACTAATAAGCCATGCATATTTAGAGAGCAATATTTATTGCTTGCACTGATGACAACTTACTTGAAGGATCTTACTCAATCCATAGGTAGATATGGTGGACTCTCATGGCAAAACTGGTTTAAGGGTATTTGGAAGCACAAGTAGTATTTCTACTTGGTGCGGAGAATTTGGCTAGCATGAGGGGGAAAGGCAAACTCAACACGGTAGAGGAACCATGACAACATACTTTATCTCAGATGTAAGAAAACATATCTCATTATGTTTTCTTCCTTGTCCAACCTCAACTCTTTAGCATGTCATATTTTAATGAGTGCTCCCAATCATAAAAGATGTCAATGATAATATATCTATATGTGAAACCTATCTTTCCTTATTACTTCCTATTAATTGCAACGATGACCAAAGCTATATTTGCTAACTTCCAACAACTTTAAATCATCATACTCTTTCTATGTGAAGTCATTACTTTCAATAAGATCAATATGAACTCTTTGATTCTTTTTATTCTTTTTCTTCTAATCACCCAAGATCATGGCAAAATACTCAAGCCCTTAACTCAATACTATTATTTATTATATAGCTCACGGACTCGATTACAAAGAAGGATCATAAAGCAAAAGTCAAAACTAGATCATGCCATGACTTTATTCTACTAAATCAAGATACTACTAATAGGATCGAACTAAGAAAAACGGTAAAGATAGGAGTTGTGATGGTGATACGATACCAGGGCACCTCCCCCAAGCTTGGCAGTTGCCGAGGGTAGTGCCCATACCCATGTGATTATTTCTCCTTCTTTGTTGTTGGCGTAATATTCTTGGCGATTATTCCCCGCAAGATACGGTTCTCCTCCTTGAGTTTATTGGCTTGCTGCTTGAGGCCCATTATTTCCTTGCAAAGCTTTCCTGTAACGGCTAAAGCTCCTTGCACCGAAGGGTGTTGCATAGCTGCAGGAAAACTAGAGACACTTCTCCTCATATTTTCATAGGAAAGAAATCTAACATTAGAAGGGATAACCGAGTTTGGAATAGCCGAGCTCTGTAGTTCCCCCATCGTAAACCCAGCTCGAAGGCGAGAGGTGACTTCTTGATCTTCCATGGTATCTACTTGCATCAGGTCAGCCTCCATCTCTTCATCCGTTGCTGGCCCAAAGTGGTCAGCGTCGCTGTTTGCCCTTGGTTCCGATGCCGGGTTAGATACCCGGCTCTCCCCGACTGACTCTTGAGAAGACATCTTGCTCTAATCTACTGCAGCAACAGCTCAAAAACAAAAATAGAGGATATTTGCGTGATACATGAGTCAGAACCTTCGGGAGTATATATAATGAATTTTACCGACCAAAATACGTATCGTGCAAGGAAACGGAGTCCGGAGGGCACACGAGGTGCTCACGAGGTAGGGGGGCGCGCCCAGGGGGGCGCGCCCTCCACCCTCATGGAGGCCTCATGTCCTCCCCGGACTGCTACTTATTTTTCTATTTTTCTAAATATTCCAAAACGGAGAAATATTGCCTTAAAAATTGTTTTGGAGTCGGTTTACTTACCATACAACATACCTATTCCTTTTCGGAGTCTGGAACGTTCTGGAAAGTATCCCTTATGTACTCCTCTGGGGTTACGGTTTCAATAATATTAGTTTCAACATTTATAGGATTACCTGAGATATATTGTTTGATCCTTTGACCGTTTACCACCTTCGGATTTGTTCCTGCGAAGTTGTTGATTTTTATGGCACCGGAACGATAGACCTCCTCGATAACGTAGGGACCTTCCCATTTGGAGAGAAGTTTTCCTGGAAAAAAATCTTAAACGAGAGTTGTATAGCAATACATAATCACCTCAATTAAATTCACGCTTTTGTATCCTTTTGTCATGCCATCTTTTAACCTTTTCTTTAAACAACTTGGCATTTTCATAAGCTTGTGTTCTCCACTCATCAAGTGAGCTAATATCAAATAACCTCTTCTTACTGGCAAGTTTGAAATCATAGTTGAGCTCTTTAATAGGCCAATATGCCTTATGTTCTAGTTCGAGAGGTATGTGACATGCTTTTCCATAAACCATTTTATATGGAGACATACCCATAGGATTTTTGTATGCAGTTATATAGGCCCACAATGCGTCATTCAGTTTCTTGGACCAATTCTTCCTAGACCTATTGACAGTCTTTTGCAAAATTAATTTGAGCTCTCTATTGCTCAATTCTACCTGACCACTAGACTGCGGGTGATATGGAGATGCAATTCTATGATTAATGTCATATTTAGCAAGCATTTTATGGAAAGCACCATGAATAAAGTGTGAACCACCATCAGTCATTAAGTATCTAGGGACTCCAAACCTCGAAAAAATAACTTCCTTAAGCATTTCGATAGAGGTGTTATGATTAGCACTACTAGTTGGAATAGCTTCTACCCACTTAGTAACGTAATCAACAACAACTAAAATATGTGTATATCCATTAGAGGCAGGAAAAGGTCCCATATAATCAAAGCCCCAAACATCAAATGGTTCAATAACAAGAGAATAAGTCATAGGCATTTCTTGACGTCTACTAATATTACCAATTCTTTGACATTCATCGCAAGACAAAACAAACTTACGGGCATCCGTGAAGAGAGTAGGCCAATAAAAACCGGATTGCAATACCTTATGTGCAGTTCTATCTCCAGCGTGGTGTCCTCCATATGCCTCGGAGTGACACTTGCGTAGGATCTGTTCCTGTTCATGCTCAGGTACACAACGTCTAATAACACCATCTACTCCTTCTTTATAAAGATGTGGGTCATCCCAGAAGTAATGTCGCAAGTCATAGAAAAACGTTTTCTTTTGCTGGTATGTGAAGCTAGGTGGTATAAATTTAGCAACAATATAATTAGCATAATCAGCAAACCATGGAGTGCTACGAGAAGTGCTTATGACATTTACTTGTTCATCAGGAAAGCTATCATCAATAGGTAGTGGGTCATCAAGAGCATTCTCTAACCTAGATAAGTTATCCGCAACGGGGTTCTCACCTCCTTTTCTATCATCAATATGCAAATCAAATTCTTGCAGCAAGAGAACCCATCTAATAAGTCTAGGTTTTGCATCTTTCTTTTCCATAAGATATTTAATAGCAGCATGATCAGTGTGAATAGTTACTTTAGAATCAATAGTATAGGGTCTGAATTTATCACAAGTGAATACAACTACTAAAAGTTCCTTTTTGGTAGTAGCATAATTTCTTTGAGCATTGTCTAGAGTCTTACTAGCATCATGGATAGCATTTAATTTCTTATCAACTCTTTGCCCTAGAACAACACCTACAGCATAATCACTAGCATCACACAGAATTTCAAAGGGTAAATTCCAATCAGGTGGCTGAAAAACAGGTGCAGAGACTAATGCTTTCTTAAGTATTTCAAATGCTTCTACACAATCATCATCAAAGACAAATGGTACATCTTTTTGTAGTAAATTAGTCAGAGGCCGAAATTTTTTTGAGAAGTCCTTAATGAACCTCCTATAAAATCTGGCGTGACCAAGGAAACTTCTTATACCTTTGATGTCCTTGGGACATGGCATCTTTTAAATAGCATCAACCTTGGCTTTATCAACTTCAATACCTCTTTCAGAAACTTTGTGCCCCAAGACAATACCTTCATTAACCATAAAGTGGCACTTTTCCCTATTCAAGACAAGATTAGTTTCTTCACATCTCTGCAAAACTCGAGCAAGATTGCTCAAGCAATCATCAAAAGAGGAACCATAGACGGAAAAGTCGCCCATGAAAACCTCACAAATCTTTTCGCAAAAGTCAGAGAATATAGCCATCATGCATCTTTGAAAGGTAGGAGGTCCATTACATAAACCGAAAGGCATACGTCTATAAGCAAAAGTACCAAAAGGGCATGTAAAAGTAGTCTTTGATTGATTTTTAGCCGACACAGGTATTTGAGAAAAACCAGAATAACCATCTAGAAAGCAATAATGTGTATGTTTGCATAATCTTTCTAGCATTTGATCAATAAAAGGTAAGGGGTAATGATATTTCTTAGTAGCCTTATTTAATTTGTGGAAATCAATTACCATCCTATAACCTGTGATAATTGTTTGTGGAATCAATTCATCTTTATCATTAGGGACAACAGTAATACCTCCCTTCTTAGGGACACAATGGACAGGACTTACCCACTGACTATCAACAACAGGATAAATTATACCTGCGTCCAGAAGCTTGAGTATTTCTTTTCTTACCACTTCTTTCATTTTAGGATTCAAACGTCGTTGAGGATCACAAACTGGTTTGGCATCCGCTTCCAAATTTATTTTATGTTGACATAGAGTGGGACTAATGCCCTTAAGATCATCCAGAGTATATCCAATAGAGGCACAGTGCTTCTTCAGAGTTTTCAATAATCTTTCTTCTTCATGCTCTGAAAGGTTAGCACTGATAATGACAAGATATATTTTCTTTTCATCAAGATAAGCATATTTAAGATTATCAGGCAATGGTTTAAGCTCAAACACGGGATCACCCTTGGGTGGAGGGGGATCCCCTAGGATTTCAACAGGAAAATTGTGTTGCAGAATAGGTTCCTGTTTAAAGAATACTTCATCTATATCCCTTCTTTCATTCGTGAACATATCATTTTCATGGTCTAGCAACTAGTGTTCTAAAGGATCATTAGGAGGTATAGCAATAGAAGCGAGACCAATAATTTCATCCTTACTAGGAAATTCTTCCTCACGATGTTGTTTACTAAATTTAGAGAAATTAAACTCATGAACCATAACATCCAAGCCAACAGTAACAACATCCTTTTCACAGTCTATCTTAGCATTAACAGTATTCAAGAAGGGTCTACCAAATATAATAGGACAAAAGCTATCTTGTGGAGAACCAAGAACAAGAAAATCAGTGGGATATTTGGTTTTCCCACACAAGACTTCAACATCTCTAACAATTCCCACTAGTGAAATAGTATCTCTATTGGCAAGTTTAATTGTGACATCAATTTCTTCTAACTCAGCAGGTGCAATCTCATGCATAATTTCTTTGTATAAGGAATGAGGTATTGCACTAACACTAGCACCCATATCACATAAGCCATGATAACAATGATCTCCTATTTTAACAGAAATAACGGGCACGCCTACCATAGGCCTATGTTTATCTCTATCACAGGGTTTAGCAATTCTAGCAGTTTCACCAGAGAATTGAATAACATGCCCATCAATATTATCAGACAAGATATCTTTAACAATAGCAATATTGGGTTCTACTTTGACTTGCTCAGGAGGTGTATAAGTCCTAGTATTGCTTTTACGAACAACAGTTGAAGCTCTAGCATGATGCTTCATTCTAACAGGGAAGGGTGGTTTCACAACATAAGAAGTAGGAACAATAGGATCATTATAAGTGACAGTCTTTTCTTCAACTTTAATAGGTGCAGCTACTTTTACTTCTATGGGAGGATGATATTTAAACCACTTCTCCTTGGGTAGATCAACCTAAGTAGCAAAAGATTCACAGAAATAGGGTACTATCTCAGAGTCAAGTCCATATTTAGTGCTAAACTTACGGAAAATATCGGTATCCATAAAAGATTTAACACAATCAAACTTAGGTTTCATACCTGACTCCTTACCTTCGTCGAGGTCCCAATCTTCAGAGTTGCGTTTAATTCTATCCAATAAATTCCATCTGAATTCAATAGGCTTCATCATAAAAGAGCCAGCATAAGAATTATCGAGCATGGTGCGATTGTTGTCAGAAAGCCGAGCATAAAAACTTTGCATAGTCACTCCTTTTGCGAGCTCATGATTGGGGCATGAATATAACATTGATTTAAGCCTCCCCCAATCTTGAGAGATGCTTTCTCCTTCGCGAGGCCAAAAATTATATATATATAATTGCGATCACGATGAACAAGATGCATAGGGTAATACTTTTGATGAAATTCCAATTTCACTCTTTTATAGTTCCATGATCTCGTATCATCACATAGCCTATACCATGTCAATGCGTCTCCCTCCAAAGATAAAGGGAAAGCCTTCTTCTTAACAGCATCATCGGGTATACCTGCAAGCTTAAATAGTCCACAAATATCATCCACATAGCATAGATGTTCGTCAGGATGCTTTGTTCCATCTCCTGCAAAAGTGTTAGCTAGCAGTTTTTCCATCAAACCCGAAGGAATTTCAAAAGGAGTTTCATTTTCAATAGGTTCAGTAGGTTCAGTAGGTTGAGGAGCAACTCTTTGATCTACTGGATGGGGTGAAGATACCCCGAACAAGCCCCTCAGACAATTACTTTCCATACTAACAAGTGACAGAAAATTTCAGCACACTATATAAATTTTTCCTTACCAAATTCCACCTACCAAAGGCGCTTCACTCCCCGGCAACGGCGCCAGAAAAGAGTCTTGATGACCCACAAGTATAGGGGATCTATCGTAGTCCTTTCGATAAGTAAGAGTGTCGAACCCAACGAGGAGCAGAAGGAAATGATAAGCGGTTTTCAACAAGGTATTATCTGCAAGTACTGAAATAAGTGGTAACAGATAGTTTTGTGATAGGATAAATGGTAACGAGCAACAAGTAACAAAAGTAAATAAAGTGCAGGAAGGTGGCCCAATCCTTTTTGTAGCAAAGGACAAGCCTGGACAAACTCTTATAATAGGAAAAGCGCTCCCGAGGACACATGGGAATATCGTCAAGCTAGTTTTCATCACGCTCATATGATTCGCGTTCGGTACTTTTATAATTTGATATGTGGGTGGACCAGTGCTTGGGTACTGCCCTTACATGGACAAGCATCCCACTTATGATTAACCTCTATTGCAAGCATCCGCAACTACAACAAAAGTATTAAGGTAAACCTAACCATAGCATGAAACATATGGATCCAAATCAGCCCCTTATGAAGCAACGCATAAACTAGGGTTTAACCTTCTGTCGCTCTAGCAACCCATCATCTACTTATTACTTCCCAATGCCTTCCTCTAGGCCCAAATAATGGTGAAGTGTTATGTAGTCGACGTTCACATAACACCACTAGAGGTTAGACAACATACATCTTATCAAAATATCGAACGAATACCAAATTCACATGACTACTAATAGCAAGACTTCTCCCTTGTCCTCAGGAACAAATGTAACTACTCATAAAGCATATTCATGTTCATAATTAGAGGGGTAATAATGTGCATAGAGGATCTGAACATATGATCTTCCACCAAATAAACCAAGTAGCATCAACTAGAAGGAGTAATCAACACTACTAGCAACCTACTAGCACCAATCCCGGACATGGAGACAAGAATTGGATACAAGAGATGAACTAGGGTTTGGAGATGGGATGGTGCTGATGAAGATGTTGATGGAGATTGCCCTCTCCAGATGAGAGGAGTGTTGGTGATGACGATGGTGATGATTTCCTCCTCCCGGAGGGAAGTGTCCCCGACAGAACAGCTCTGCCTGAGCCCTAGATTGGTTCCGCCAAGGTTCCTCCTTGTGGCGGTGGAGTCTCGTCCCGAAAGGTTCTCTTCTATTTTTTTCTCATCGAAAGACTTCATATAGGAGAAGATGGACGTCGGAGAGCCACCAGGGGGCCCACGAGGTAGGGGGGCGTGCCCAGGGGTGGGGCGCCCCCACCCTCATGAGCAGGGTGTGGGACCCCTGGCCTTCATCTTTGGCGATGATTTTTCTTTATTCATTTTAAGGTATTCCGTGGAGTTTCAGGACTTTTGGAGTTGTGCAGAATAGTCCTTCAATATTTGCTCCTTTTCCAGCCTAGAATTCCAGCTGCCGGCATTCTCCCTCTTCATGTAAAATAAGAGAGAATAGCCATATGTATTGTGACATAACGTGAAATAACAGCCCATAATGCAATGAATATTGACATAAAAGCATGATGCAAAATGGACGTATCAGAGGTAGCATATCAATTACTATTCCCTTTGACTGGAAGCCGAGATAAGCCAAGCGACTGACAGCAAAGGAAGAAAGAAAGCGGAGATTAGCGACTGACAGGAAAGGACAGAAGCTGTCGAGGCAATGAAGCACCCAAAGTTTTTGTGCATTTCCACCAAAATCGAGCATCCCTGCTAGCACATATATTGAGAGAGTGAGATTACTGTAATAGTGGGACTAGTTGATGAAACATACACTAACAAATAGAAGCACCCTCATTATCTTAATGGGTAAAGTGAGGAACATAGTAGTCTTGCTTAAAGAGAGGTATTAGTTTATTTAATCAGTGCCAATTAGCTCAACTCAACACTCAAAGCATTGCCATTTATCATAGGTTGCAAAACTTAAAAATGCAAAGATAAAGGAGTTTCTCATGACAGTAGCACGATACAAATAGAGATGACATCAAACTAACATGGATGAAGGCCTTAGGCTCGTACCAACCTGAGAAAAAAGCTTATTCATGTAGTCTCATAAGAGATGATAAAGCACTCACTAGAATGACACAATAGTATATATTTTTGTGCACTTCAAATGTATGGTTGAAATCACTCTTGTTTACTAGTGCTGAGATTATATCGAAAGATTATCAAGAACTTCCAGCAGAGTTAAAGCACTAGCTGGGATACAATTCATTGTATTGTCTTGTGTAGTTCCACTAAAATGTATGATTGGCACAACATGATCCCTGTTTGCACAAGTAGGAACAAAGTGAAACCTTCATACCTTAGTGAGAAAGGATAGGAAGACATTAGCATATTCCTCAAACAGTAGCATCAAATTCATGATGGACAATATGCAAAACATTGCCTCATTGAACCAATGGCAATAAATTGACATGCAAAACAATAGCACTATTATGTCATGACACTAATAATATTCCCTCCGTGCTCCACCACATGATTCACCTCCATAGACAAACATTCACACGTACATGATTCAGCGTAGGGTCCTACTAAAGATTTGTTTAACACCAACAGGAAGATTAGGCAGTAATAAATTAGTGGTACTTAAGTGCTCCTAATTAATTAAGTGAGATAGAAGAAGTGGAAGGGCTCCCTGGAGGATCGTCTCACATGTAAGGTAGTCGTTGCCGGAGCTCTTGAATAGCCTCGACTGAGGCCTCTGGCTTCAGCAAGATCGCCTTGGCACTATTTATTCTTCTTCTTCTTCCTCTTCATGCTATGTTTCTCTTTCTCCTCATCAGTTGGTGAAACCAAGTACATGATTGGCCTTCTAATTTAGAATTGGTTTTTTCAGTGAGGGAGTACAAGTGTACTAGTAAAAAACAACATTATTTTCTCATGGCAGTCAGAAAATAGAGATGAACACATGCATTAAATATCATTCTTACCTAAAGGAAGGTTATGGCGCCAATATGGATGATGAGGATTTGAACACAGATCTCCCTTTGTGCAGTTCCACCAAAATGAACCAACTGTTCCATCTGACATTCCAGTTAAACAGCACAAAAGTCACTTCTTTTAGAAGAGTTTTGTGCAGTGCACCAAAAGGTCACAACTGCAACCAGCTGAATTGGATATCCCTGTTTGCACAAAAAGGCACAGAGGAAACAATCAGAGTCTCAAACAATTACAGGCAAAAAAATTTGTCTAAACTTGTCAGAGTCTCAAACAATTACAGGCAAAAACAATGGCATGGCTTCATTTTTACCAGGGACATTATATTAAGAATAGCTAACGTTGCGTTCGGTTCACAGGTTTGGTGCAAGATTTTTGTACGAACACAATTCCTACCGTATTCTTTCCCTTCCAACCATTCGGAACACGGGAAAGGTGAATAGTGTTTCATAGGAAAGTTGGTCTGGTAGTACTGATTCCATCGGATTAGAAACATCCACGCGCTGCTCATTTTTTGGCTGGAAGCCTGAGGCATGCGTTCGCTGCCATGCATTAGACAGGTTGTTGTGTTGTGTTTGCCGGAATAAAAAAATCAACCTATGTGTGGTACGTGAGGTGAGGACAAGAGTAGTCACTGTGCAGCTGAATAAACAATAGCATCTCATACTTCCAAGCATGCTACTCTAAAAAAACAAATCTGTACATTTCGTAGTCCATCTGAATACATTCTCTTGAGAGTTTCCTCTGGTTCGTTGTTCCATAGTTTTATACCTACATTCCTGTCCTATTCCTCTATTTTCATCAAGAACTATGTTTTCTGCCCCTTTATTCCGACCGGAGCCTAAATATTTGGTATAAGGGCATGGGACAGTGGGTGCACCAGTAGTACAACACCATGTACGTAAACAGGGGTATAAAGTGGTGATTCATAGTTTGTTGCCCAGAGAAACAAACATCCAAGAAACATATCTGGGTTGGTCCCATTTTTGTTCACTCTAGCCACCTACTCCTATGCATGGATAGCAAATCTAGTCCTGGTCATACCACTGTGTACAACGTTACCCCTATATTTCCCTTTTCGACCAAGAGACCGGTTGGATGACCAGTCTATACTACTTTCATCCCCTTTCCTTCCTGTTTATACCAAGTCCGATGTACAAACTAAATTCCCCCACCCCACTTTATTTCAATGACAAGTATTTTCGGACGGAAGGAGTACAAGATTCGACTCCATGAAGTAGCTTTACCTCTAACAATAGAAAAAAAATAGGTGACGTTGGACCATCCGATCGAGAGGGGCTGAGAGGTAGAAAATGATGCACATGCAGTGACATAGCAAGCTAGGGAAGTAGAGCTAAGGTGGTTTTGAACGAAGATATACCTGAAGGTCGTCGGGATGTGGATAGGTGGGCGGCAAGAGGCCGGATCCGCCCACAGGCAACGACGAAGGGATCGGAGGACCTCCCGCGCCGGCACTCGGCCAGAGATAACGGTTTGGCCGGCAGTGGGTCTCCTCCCTCGCTGTCGACGATGGCCTAAACGCTGCCCCTCCTCCCCTTCACTGGCGGAGGGGGATACGTCCGGATCTGTAACCAGTGGTGAGGATAGAAAGCCAGTGTTTTTTGAAGGGAGAAAGATAGGGTTACTATCTCTATCTTGTTTAGATCTGGAGGGGATGAGAGTGTGTGAATAGACCAGCCCTAGCAAGAAAGGGCGGAGGCTCCGGCCTATATATAAGTAGTGGGGTAGTTTTCATTTTTCACTCTATCAAAACAATCGGTTAAAATTGTGTACTATACTAAATGCCAGGTCGCGGTTTTTTTAGTTGTTGATTGTTTTTTGAGATAGCTACCCCCTTGTTCCAAGTGGTGTTATGGTGTGCCAGGTCGCACTTTGTATCGTTCAAGTCTGGTAGTACTACAAGTCCCTCCATTAAATGAACAACCACCCCCTTGTAAAAATTGTGAACAAGCCCACGGCTAAAATTAGCGAAAACGTGGGTTGCCCCAACATGCATTATTATTTATATTTTCTACTCCCTCCGTTCCTAAATATAAGTCTTTTTTATTAGCCACACCTAAGACAAGAATTTTTTTTATTAGCAGTGAACCCCACATGTCATAGACACAAAAATTGTGCCAAGATTCCCTTAGGCAAGCCAAAGTGTGTCTAACAATTTGAGCAACTCAGGTTAGGCAAGTGTGGCAAGTGTGGGAAAAATAATGTGGCAACATAAGACAAACATAGTCACAATCCAAGCAACCCCGTGATTTTTTGTGACATGCATGAAAATTTGGTTAGTTAAATTTATAGTCAAAATTTGGCAAGGTGCATCAAATCAACACATGCAACTATCAAAAGGAAAGTCACGGCATGCATGCATGCGTTGTACTCCCTCTGTTTCCAAATATAAGTCTTTTTAGAGATTGCAACAAGTGACTACTCCCTCCATTCCTAAATGTAAGTATTTTTAGGGATTTCACTACAAACTACATACAGATGTATATAGGCATATTTTAGAGTGTAGATTCACTCATTTTGTTTCGTATGTACTCCAGTTCATAGTGAAATCTCTGAAAAGACTTATATTTTGGAACGGAGGGAGTACATACGAAGCAGAATATGTCTACTCCTACATATGAAGTAGCCCATTTGAAATGTGTAAAAAGAGTTTTATCGAATGCAGTGCTTTGATGTGTTGTGTCAACTCGTACAAGCCCGAGAAATTTGATTACTACGAGGCCCTCTCCCTCACGGACTGAGCTCTGGTGCCTTAACTGCACCTGCCTTTGGCTGCATAACAGGTGGGCCAACCACCTGTTGTGCCCACCTATCATGGACGCAAAGGCAGGAGCAGTAAGTAGAAGCTTTCGCTACACGCTATCCCTTCCGCACGAGGTGGATGGACATGCAGCAGTGGATTCGATACTGTAGAAGTAGGAGTAACATCATTGTTCGTCTTCTCGAAGAGGCGAAGAGCCAAGTGCAAACCGAACGTGGCAGTTGCGAACGCTCGTGTGGTGTGGTTCCTTGGAGTACTAGCCAGGCTCTTGCATGAGAAAAAATTGCTATTGTTTAACAATTAAACTCCATTATCCATTGGTTAATACTTATTCTGCATAGGTCCACACGCTTAGCACCGTTTCCTCCTGAGGTCACCAATGTTTATTTGCTAATTAATAACATTCCATGCAATGAACTAGCATTGCAAGTCATTAAAAGCATGCACACCTCTCATCTCGTATTGGTTGATACGTATGTCAAGAAACAAGAAACAAGGTAGAAGTAAATGCACCGCGCCTAAGTGTTTCAGGACTATTTGGTTTTCGTAAGATGACTTACACACCTAGACAGAGGGAGTAGTATAGACCTGTAAAGCGGAAAGGAGTATTTGCCTTTCTAGAGATTTCAACAACTGACTAGACTTCGGCTCAAAAAAACAAGTTACTAGACTACACCGTGTGCAGTACCCCCTCCCCTCCGGTTTATAGGGCTCAAATCTGAAATCTCTTGAACCAAGGCATTTTCGATTGGACGAATGTATCTCGTACTTTACAAAACTACCATAATTAAACTCATGCATTAATTACGTACTTCTCTCGTTTTCCTCTCCGCCTGGGTTGCGGTGCACAGTGTTGAGGCTAGCCATAGTGGGAGTAACTTAGGTAGTAACTTAAGACATCCCAAGACAATCCTGCGTATATGGCAAGTATTTAATGAGGAAAGAGGTGCTTGTGGTAACATAATATGTTACTGTAACATAGAGCTTTTCGAGGCAAAATGAGTCTATGAGATAATAAATGAAACAATCTATGATACTACTACTATGTTACTTTGCACTATGGAGGTAGTAACTTACACTAGTGTCATATTCATGACACTAGTCTAAGTTACTCCCCACTATGACCAGCCTGAGAGAGTGCTTTGATATGTTTTAGTCTCATGACTAAAAGTAGTGGGACTAAAACTTGTTAGCCTCATCCATGCTTGGATCCAAATACTAACACTACACCACAACACGGACGCAAGGACAGATAAACTGCTGGGAGAAGTCACTTATAAGGGCAGGTAAACTGCCGGAAACGTTTTTCTCCTGGCAGATAGAACTACCACGAGAACGGCTGCCAGGAATTGCAAACACCGATAGATACAAATCTCCCGGCAGTTTCAATGCCGCCATGTTCAAAGTTCTCCCGGCAGTTTCTGTTCTCCCGGCAGATAATTTCTGCCAGGAGTTAATAGCTTTCCCGGCAGATGATGTGCCACTAGTGCCAAATACCCCAATCTATAAGGCTATTGCACTCTAATATTTCATTTATTTCACATTTATATACACACTAACAAGACATTCATTAAAATAAAGCAAAAGGATTGTGCACATTTATATTATAAAATCTGATGATCAAAGTACATGGTTACAATGTATGCAATTCACTGATTACACATGATGGCTTGCATCATAGCTTAGCATATACAATTTCAATAAGTCCAAGTTGTACAGAATGTAACAACCACAAAATACAAAGCTTGTAAGGTCTTCTACGTGAGCTCAGAGCATATGGTTACGGGAAGATATCTTTGGCCAGTCTTCGCGAACATTTCCAACCTGGACAGGGAGAGACAATTGACAAGAAAATGTATCACAAACCATTATCTGCATTACATTGATTACAATACTCAAAGACTCAATCACGTGCACCGCTCCTACTTTTATAAGGAAGATATCCACATCAACAAGAGAATTTCTCATCAAATAGTGCATAGTTGTGCATTACCTTGGATTGCATGAGTGAGCCAAACAATGGAGGGGGAGTATTGCTCTTCTCCCAACGTTTTAGAAGCTATTCCCTCCCTAGCAGTAGACAGCAATAGCAAAGCAGCAAAATCAGTCCTCATCATGCAATTTTATCCCACCAACATAAACAAGTAGGAACATGTGTATAGATTGGAGAACAATAGATGCGTAAATATAAGTAACAACCTCCTTTGTGCAACTATTTCTCTTAGTGATGGAAGGTATCAAACACAGTATAGTACTCCTCAACTATGTACTATGGAAGCCAGCAAGCAGCCAAGCACACAGCGAGCAAGCCTCACTCGGGGCTCCGTGTATTCATTTACCTCGCTCTTACAACAGTGGCAGAGAAGACTTGAGTCGGGTCAGTCAAAGCAGCGGCGTGGCAAGTAGACAGGGCGGAGAGGTGATTCTAGGTGGCGGTGCTCCCGAGTCGCCCTCAATCCCTCATCCCTGCTGTGGTCAAACAGAGTATAAGAGAGGAAGGTTAGGGTTAGTCTCTCTCGCTCACCGTGTCCCACCATGTCACGAGCGTGTTCCTGGCTGTATCGGCATTTTTTCCTTTCTTTTTTAAATATAAAGATACTTCTGGGATACACGTATAGGAGCCATATCAGAGTATCAGTGCTGTTTGGAACGGCGACACGGTCGTTCTTGACGTATCGGTGCTTCAGATAGAAAATGTTCAATTTAATAAGAAACCAAAAAATGTCAGCAGTTTCAGACCTTCACACACAAATTAAGCACATCTAGTTGTCTAGTAAGCATTTACCAGTATGGTATTAGTAATCTATAAGATTTGAAACAAAGTTATTACTCACCGTATCTTGTTAGCATAGCAACCATTAATCTAAGTACGTATAACTCTGAGGCAATGACTTCCTAGGTTCAAAAGCTTATGTACTATTCAAGAGTAACAAATATACACCTACTTAAGGTTGGTTATGTCACTTCAACAGTGGAGCTAACTATGGTAGTATAATCTCCCAGTTTTTGTCGAGGGCTACATTTAACACCCCATCATTTTAACATCAGAGATTCTGAATAAAAAAATGATCCAGTATGAGCACCGTACTCATCTCAACATCATCAGATCATCCCTCGTTTCGTACTGCACTATATGTTCCTTCCATGATTCCATCAATCAGCTGACAAAATAATGTTGGCGAAATTTGTGTTAGCATAAGAAAAATAATTGCACTTTCCGTTGCATATTGTCCTGGAATACTTGGCTTCTGCCAGATCTACAGGTATAAAAGATGCGAAGTACAAAAATCACATATATTAATTATTTCTTAGAAGTTAAGTAATTTGTTTTCAAAGAAGAGAATAGACCCCCCAAAACCAATCACTTCACGTACATATGGCATTCCTTTACAAGTGAGAATAATACTGAATTTGGAACAATCCATTGAAAATTTCATACATCAGTATTTAGCCTGGTTGATTGATGGAGCTAATCAAGGGTACTTTTCCATCCCAACTACGTGTTCATTATTCAAAGTTCATACTCTTATAACATCTAGAATTAGCAGAGAGCACTTAATCATAGTAAATGGAAGAATGCCCATTGACACCAACAATTAGAGTTGTGAAGAGCATCTTCATTGGTACCTCAGTACTGAACTGCTATGAAACAATTAGCTAGATGATAAATTAGGGCAGGAAAAGTAGCTACTTTTGCTGAGAATTTTTAATATCAAATCCACACTCATGTCTATAAATTTAACTCCTGTAGATACAGGAACCAAAAACTTTGTAGAGTTGTATACACAGTCAGCCATGGTGAGTAAACTTTCTCGAGCTGTCTAACAATTGTCTTCAGTTGTGCAATGTCTGAACCTGAATAAAAAAAAGATTGATCCATGTACCTAAAAAGGCTGGATACAAGCACATGATATTCTACAAATCATAGGAGAGTACACGTACAATAACCTGGCTTAAACCATTTGCAAATCACGAGCACTTGTAATTTCTCAAAAAACCTACCACTGCTAGAATCAGTCTCCAATGCTTTCACTAATAGCACATGCATAAATTTGTTAGCGAAAGGAAAAAAAACAGCAATAAAGAAGACTAAGTAACTCGGTGGAAGCAGGGATCAAGGAGGGAGGGGAAATATGGATTCCTATGGACAACTGAACGACCCCCACTGTTAGTTCTCATCTAGCAGAGGACAGATTCACTACCTTGGTATGGAGAATCTCACCTGCATCGGGTTTCCACCGGCGCGGATCTAAGCAGCGCGTTGTACCATACTGGGGAGCAGGCACCGCGCTCGCCGTCAGGGGAGTAGCCATGGTCAGGAGCCCTCCCATGCTTGCCAGCGTGAAGGATCGCGAAGAGGAGGAGCGCGATGCCTTGGCGGTCCCTTGGACAGCACCGCTTCCTCTTGCGCTAGCCGTTGTTGCGCATCATAGTGGACAAGGATTGGTGTTCGTCATTGGATCTGTTGCTGGGGAGGAAGATGAAGTCGACCACGACACACCGGCGCCGTGTTATCAAACCATCTTAGGGCTAGTGCACTGTCTTGTTTGGGAGGATCTTGCTACTTTTGTTTGATAGTGAATCATGCGATGAATCATGTGAACCCTCTCCGAGTTATGGAAACAGATGTATCCTCACCAGCTTTTGATGTAATATATGGCATGCTTAGATGTAAGTTTGAACTGTTTATCATATCAGCAGGGCTTGTGTGATGATTCTTGGTGTTAGTAGGCTAGCTACTGTGCGAGCTATAGTACTTGCAAAACACTCACCGAAGAGAAACGTTGGGGCTGATGAGCTCGTGGTACGCTTATACTTATCCCTCATCGATCGACCAACAGCCCTAGCTCCTAAAATTGTAGGCTTAGCGATCGATCAGACAATAGTGGACATACATTCAGACCATATTTGGTTCATAGGGTAGGAAAATCGTAGCAAAAGTACAGAGAACGTGCAACACAAAATCATAGCAGTGCAGAGACGTACTCCCTCCGTTCCAAAATAGATGACCTAGGCAGGCTAGTTTGGCCTAGTGGGTTTCAGTGATATGATGTGGTACAGTGCCGTCCAGTCTTTGCGTGTGGTAGAAGTATTGCGGGTACAATAAGTTTTCTTGAAGAAGCGGAATTCAACGAAGTCATGATGGTTCCTTCGTCCGAACAACTGACGGTGGGAAAGGTTGGGCCTGCGATACGACCGGGGTAGACCAGGATAATTTTGTGCATGGCAGGTGGACCAGGATGGTCGACGTCCCACATGTCAGCGAATGAAAGTATTCTTTCCGATATAGAGGATGAGAAACGAGTATTCATTGTTTATTTTTGATGAAAGCTATTGTCTCCACTGTTACTCCTTGACTTTGTTAATGCCTCTCTCTTCTCCACATAAGCGGGGACTACTTGCTATGCATGCAGCGGGCAGCTGGCGTCTTGAGGGGCCAGGGCGGTGAGAGCGGGCTCCGGAAGCGGTCCGGACTCCAGCATGGCCCACCTCGCAACATCACCATATATTTCTTGGAGTCCGTTCGCAGCGGGCGGGCGATCTCTTCTCCCTCCCCCGTTTCTCTCTTCTCAGCCGACGCCCGCCGATCGATTAGATTTCGGCTATCGATGGTTTATTCAATTACGTTCCCACATGTCAGTGAAACTACAAGACAACGCGTGTCCCCCTTGGTGAGCGCCGTGCGAGCCGGACTGTCAGGGTTTTGACGCATACGAGTCGTAAGTGAGCCGCCTTTTCCATTAGAACTTGCGAAGCGTACCATTTTCGCGCGATCGATCGATAGTAATCCAGAACAAAATGACGAGGGCGGTGTTGTACCGCTTGTTAGGTGGGCTAGTTCGAGTGATATGACGTGCTACAGTGCCGTCCACTTGCTCCATTTTTATGTAAGCAAGAGTTTACACTCATATGCGGGAGGAGTGTGAAACACTGCAGATCTCATTTTGATCGAGGGATAACTATTCCATGCCAAATAATGGAGGATTGTTAGCGATTATAGCATGATAGTTAGGGCATCTCCAGCGCTGGCCCACAAATTTACAGCGACATCTGTCCGAGGACACTGATGGATGCCTTCTGATGTTGCCCGCATACCTTTCGCCAACTATATGAACTAACCGGATGAAATTCGTGCAAACAAAGCAAATTTCAAATTAATCAGATGAAATTCATTACATTCCGAAAACTTTTCCTACAAACTGGACGAAATTCATTACATATTTTGCACAAACCGTACTAAACCTACTTTAAACCTAATCTAAACGATCGCCAGGGCCCGAGCACCAAGTCCGGCCATGAACCCGAGAAAGCCGGCCATTGCCTTTGCCTCCTCCTCATCTGCCTCGATAACCTCCTCCACCGGCCCGAGCACAAGGTTATGAAGATTTCCGCCTCCACGTCACCGTCAAGCGGCTAATCAGCCACCGATGTTTACCCCACCAAGCTTGGCGTCGACTGAGTGGAGTAGCGGTGGCCTTCCCGGGACCAGAGCGGCGCGACCTACCGTGTACTACTCTTCCTCGCTGCCGGCTGCGCCCGCGCACGCGCGCCGACTTTGTGGTCGTGGCGGCGGAGGGCGGCCCGGGGGGTGCCGGCGATCTCCTTCATTTGCTCCTGCGACAGTATGTCGAACAGAGCTTTGGAGCGCGCCCGAAGCGGAGCCGCCGATGTCCCTCGTCTGCTTCTGCGACAGTATGTCCAAGAGAGCTTCAGAGTTCCATGAGGCCATGGTTGAAGTGGTGCCGACAGAAGGAAGGGACCGGAGGAGAATAAGTGTGGGTCTGTGGCTATGGCTGGGAGCTGGGGCTCAAGTTAATACAGCGGGCGAATGGCAATGAGTCGCGGCAGACGGATGGACAACTGGTGCCGGAGTAGGTTCGACGGGCGTGAATGCGGACGATACTTCAGTGACTTAACTGCAGATGCGTTTGGGTGACTGACATGTGGTCCCAACGGGCGTCTAGCCCGCATGTCAGTGACACACCTATTGCACCTGCAGTTAAGTCCAGTGAATGCGGCATTGACATTCTGGAGAGATAGTGACCGTTTCAGGCGCATGCGGACTGTTTGACTGGTCAACCATACAAATACGGAGCTATATGCTCAGCCAGCGACCGTATAATCACCATATCTCATATACAATCAAGGTTGTCAGAATCGCGATTCTGTTATACGATTCTACGACTTTACGATCCAAACTAACCCCTCTGATTCTACGATTTTACTTCATAGAATCTACGTTTCTACGATCCTGATAGTGAAGATTCTACGATTTGCGATCCTACCATCGGAGCTCCGATCCGATTCAAAATCACGATTCTGACAACCTTGTATACAATGATCAAACTGCGCTATTAAGACAAGTTCGATGACCGTCAATGCATTTTACTTGGTAATAAATGACCAGGATTGAAGGGGAATCCTAATTTGCTTCGTCTTCTATCCTTGAACTCTTGACAAACCAATGCACTATACGGTTGTCCGGCCACTCCACCCCAGAGCTCTCACCAAGCGTCGTTCATGGCACCGTGCCGCACACTAATCGGTAAGGCAGCGATGGCATCCCGCCGCGCCGACTTCCTCGCCGCCCACGAACGCACACAAAATGGTAGGGAAGCGATGGCATCCCGCCGTGCCGAGTTCATCGCCGCTCGCGACCTCACAACTATGTGGGAGGAATTTGAAGATGCCAAGGCCGAATGGGCTGTAGAGAAAGAGGCGACCAAAGCCGCACAGAGGGAGCGGAAAAGTCAGAAAGCACTCAATAAAAGAGAGCCCGCCGTCGCAAGAAAGAAAAGGACGCATGCACTGCTGCGGAGAGGTTGGCGGAGATCCAAGCACGGTGGGGTGTCGCCGACAAAGCCGGGAAGGAGAACCACGGCATCTGGCCAGCATGTGAGAAGTAGTACTACTAGTATTTAGTGTGTGTGTTTGTCTGAGTACGAGCATGTACCAGTACTACTAGTTACTACTGTAGTTTTTAGAGCAAATTACCAGTACATTAGCCTAGACTAAGTGAAAAAATTCCTAACCTATGCATCAAATGGCATCTCTTTCTCTATACGAATTGAGATGCATGTCATCTCACTTCCTATGATTTTCATATTCCTATCCTGTGAACGAAAGGAGGCCTCTGTTGGAGTAAATACTGTAGCTAGCAGTACTGCCAGTACAGTAGTTTTCTTCAAGAAGCGGAATTCAACAAAGTCATGATGGTTCCTTCGTCCGAACAACTTCAAAGTGGGAAGTGGGCCTGTGATTTGACGGCTCATTAGTCATTGTTACTGCGGCGTGACGACCTGGGTGACTCTCCCTTGGAGTTCTGCGTGCATGGCAAGTGGACCAGGATGGTCGACGTCCCACATGTTGGCGAACGGAAGTACTCTTTCCGATATCGAGGAGCAAGGAAACCGCGTGGTATAGTATCACTGCTGATTGGTTCGCAAAAAAATAGTATCACTGCCGATTTATAATTATTTTTTATTTCTGATGAATGCTAGCGTTTCAACTCTTATGACGAAGGGTGCCAAACACGACACATGCTGGATATCCCACACGTCAACGAAAGGAGTGGGACATGAACAGCGTGGTAGAGCCCAGCGTAAAAAACAACGTGGTAGAGCGTCTCCACTTCTTTCACTTCTGGGTCGGAGACCACACGTAGTAGTACTTAGCTATATGAACGATACAAAGTGCGGCCTTGAGAGAAAGACATGTCTAGTTTGAAGGTCTCGGGGCATACACGTAAATAAATATAAAAGTTAATATGTGCCTCCAACTAATATAGTAGTAGTAGAGTACTTAGACACGTACTCCATAACGTCACGGTGCATTGCACATACAACATTTAGTGGTAGTACCTAGTAAGAGACAAATGCCGCCCAAGAGTTCCCTTCTTGACCTACTTTTGGGTGTTTGGTAGAGTTTATGGAGGGTGCATGAGTCCACACTAATTTAGCACAAATACACTAGAAGCATGCATCAAGAGAGCATGCATGAAGAGGGGTGTTCAGTTGAGCATGCATGAAGAGGGAACAACTATGCTGAGACGAGAATGCAACCAAACACACCCTGCATGCCACGCATGTTCATACCATTTGTGCCTTACTACTTGACTTACCGTGCTACATTACTCAGGTTCGTACATCCACTCCTGGGTACATGTCCGTCTCGTAGTTCCAGTGCCACATGTTCTTCATATAGATGGAACGATCATTGCATAACACGTGCGCCTTGATGCTAGATGTCTCGCGTGTTGGCAAAAGGATGAACAAAGCTCACGTAAGAAAAATAGAGTGGAAGAACATAGATTCCGGACGACCGAGAAGGAGCAAGGAACCTCGTGGTGGAGCGTCTGCACTCATAATATTTAATATTATTCAGCGAATAAAATTAACCAATCATCTCCACAGTGGAATCGAAGAGTACGAAACACGGCAGCCCAGTGTAGTTACATCATACTAGTACATGGCTAACCCACTCTATCACCATATTTCTTGGCTTCCGTGCGACACCTATCTCTAGTAATCCAGCAGCCTGTATCGCTTCTCCCTCCTTGTCTCTATCAAAGTGCGGCGGGCTGGCGTTTCTGCTGTCTATTGAGGTCGGTTAACTATCACATGATAGCGACATGCCAAGAGCATTCTAAAAAAAATTCCTTTCACGTTCCGTTTTCAAAAAGAAAAAATCCTTTCACGTACGAATTTTCATGTATGCTTTGAGCAACTTGCATGTCCTATACTGCTCCTATTTGATACTCTAACTTAGCTAGAGGTTAGACTAACTCATGACTAAGCCTGAACTAACTGTAGGCAAAGAGGTGTTTGGGCGACAGGGTTAGATTGACAATAAATGCACTCCGTGGAGAGAGAAAAGTGATTTTTCAGTGGTCCCAATGAGAACTATCTCCAGTTAGCACCTCTTGGGTGGGATAGTTTTTTTTGGTGGGTTCGGTGCAACTTGCTCCAATTTAAACCCTCATGCTTGGATACTTTAGGGCTATTTGAGCCCCAACTAGCTCAAACTAACTCTAACCCATGGATCCAAACAGGGCCTACGGCCAGTCTCGACCCGGAGTAGTCGCGTGCACCAGGAAGCGGCGCTCTCTCGGCCGTCGCGCCACTTCAAAGCCGACGACAGTGAGAGGTCGCCTCCGCTCTGGCCGGGCATTGATGCGGCACTAACGCTCCAGGCGACACTGACTGTTTCACGCGGGAAGCGTGCGCTGGCAAGGGAGTATAGGTTTTGAACCGTTTCAGGTGTAGTAGTAATGGTAGTTTGCAAAACTACTCAATTATTGCACTCAGTTTCCTAAGAAATTGTGGTAAAAATCGTTACTCCACAGCCCGCTTCCATTCTCCTTCCTGCTCGGGATTTACATGGCCATGTTAACGTGGTTGTGTCAACAAAATGTCACTTCCTGCTCGTGATTTGGATTATATAATTACAAGCAAGATTCTCGTGCATTGCACGGAACATCAATATGCACTTTTTTACAAAACACCTGTTGTGATTGACCCATGCAGGAGTAATCCCATGTGTAAAAACTAATGATATCTCGAGAATTTTACCGGAAAACTGGTATCTCGAGAATGCCATCGAAAAAATGAAAGATGGGAGATAAGGCGAGGAGGAGTGGAGCGTGGTGGTGACTGGTCGTCGGAATGGGCGGAGGCATGGGGATGGACGGCACCGGCAGGCGACAGCGGCCACCATGCATGCTAGATTGTTCCAGAGACTTATTCCTTTTTTAATTGCTAAACAATGAGGTTGCGGGAGATAACGATGTGGAGAGAGGTGCGGGTATCTTTTGTAAAATTATCATAGTTTGCTTCCTATCCGTCAGATATAGATCATACAGTTTGTATTACAAGATGGTAGGCACACCATCATCGCCAACTCGTTTTTTTATAAGGGTATAGAGATGATAAGTTTGCTGACTACTAAAGTAAAGTGGAATATGTCCATGTTATGCAAGTAAATAAAGGTGATTGCTTATCATACGGGTAAGGTTGGATGAAGGGTGGTAGGAACAAATGCTCCGCCTAGAGCATGTGTGTGTGAGATGGAGTCTTAGTGTGTGTGGTGTGTGTGTGTGTGTGTGTGTCTGTGAGAGAGAGAGAGAGAGAGTGAGAGAGAGAAGAGAGAGAGATGGGGTCTTAGTTTGTGTGTGTGTATGAGAGAGAGAGAGAGAGAGATGGAGTCTAAGTGTGTGTGGGGGGGTGCGTGTGTGTGTGTGAGAGAGAGAGAGAGAGTGAGAGTGAGAGTGGAGAGAGAGAGATGGAGTCTTAGTTTGTGTGTGTGAGAGAGAGAGAGATGGAGTCTAAGTGTGTGTGTGTGGGGGGGTGCGTGTGTGTGTGTGTTTGTGTGTGTGTGAGAGAGAGAGAGAGAGATGGAGTCTTAGTGTGTGTGTGTGGGGGGGTGCGTGCGTGCGTGCATGCATGCGTGTGTGTGTGTGTGTGTGTATGTATGTGTGCGTGTGTGTGTGTGTGTCCCGGGGTCCTCTGTGGCGGATGTAATTTAAGTGTGCATGGCTTCATCATAGAGAGGTGATGTGTATGGCAGTGGCCACCAACGATGGGGTGCGAGAGAGAAAATGCCCGTAGGAGGGAAGAGAAGGTGCGTGCGCGTGAGAGGAGTCGACATCGAGAGAACGTGTTTGTTCGAGAGACAGCACGGAAGACTACTATATATCGATGGTGCATGTAGGCGGGAATTAAACAAAGGGATGGTCTTAATGGTTTCGGGGATATAGGGGAAGAGTGAGAAGCGTGCGGGGCGGGGGGGGGGGGGGGTAGCTAGAAGGAGATTGTTAAGTGTGAGTGTGTGTTTTGCCCATCCAGGCAGAAGTTCTGTGCAAAAAAGAGGAGAACAATTCGAAGTGGCATTAGGATTGAGGGTAATTAACTACGTATGGAGACATAGAGACCTTGAACGTGCATGTGTGAGAGGTATACATGTATACGGGATGTGTGTGTGCGCGCGCACGATCGAGATAAAAGAAAGAAGGCATAAGTCCTAAGATCAACGACATGGGAGAGACGGATCGGTATGACAATATGCATGCATGTGAGAATGCAGGGAAGAAGGCCCGACAATTGAGCATGTGCTTTTGTCTTTAAGAGATAGTGGCGTGGGCTGGAGCATGCATCTATGGCGAGCAGAGGGGGTGAGGCACAATGATTGTGCAAAAGAGATCAACCTATAAATGCATATGTATGGATAGACATATATAGTGTGGGTGATAGGAAGCAAGACTCTGTGCGAAAAGAAATGTTGACGGAGAAACTACAGATAGATACAGAGATGGAGATACTAGCTAGAGAGACATCCGTTAGTTTGGGTGTTGGAGATGACCGTCGGGTGGTTCAAAGGGTGAAGTTATATGTGTGTGTGAGAGGGCACTTGACTGCATGCATGTAGAGAGAAACATATGTAGTTTGCGTGATAGGAATCAAGAGTGAGGGCGGGAAAGAAGGTTGATGGAGAAACAGATAAATAGAAAGATAAAGATGCTAGCTAGTGTGCGGTAGAGATAGGAGTCGAGTGGATCAGAAGGCTGGGTTATGTGTGTGGGTGTGAGAGAGATAGAGAGAGGGTGCATGTGAGTCACATACAAACAAATATCAGAGAGAAATGAGATCCAGAGAGACGGAGTTTTGTGTCTGCGAGAGAGAAAGATATTTCACAACGAGAGTGATAGCTAGAGAGACATATGAGGGAACGCAATATATCTCTAGGGAGAGAGGGTGTGTTTGAGCGACATACAAGAGAACAATGGAGAAATATGAGACCCTGGAAGACAGAGTTTGTGTTTGTGTGTGAGAAAGAGATATTGAAGAGGAAGAGTCGTAGGTTCTCATATCTAAGGAGCGAAAGACATCTCTCTATGAGGGGTGTGCGAGTGGCACACATGGGAATAGTTGAGAGAAATGAGGCCCCGGGAGACAAAGTTTTGTGTTTGTATGAGAGAAAGAGATTCCACATGGAGAATCATTGCTAGAGACACATAGCAGGGAGCGAGATACACTTAGAGAGAGATAGAGTGATGAAGGTCGATGGAGAGAGTACCGTCAGTGTGTTACGAAGATAAAAGATCATTGTCGATATACAGGTAGCACGAGAGATGCCTGAGAGACGATGAACGCGTATAGGTCCAGAGAGATAGTCCTATATAAGCATGAGTGATAGCTATATGAGACGAATATCTGGATTAAAGGGGATTCAAATATTTAAACTAGAGATCACGACATCGATAATATCATAACGCAAATTGGTGTATCAAACATGCATATTCATTTGAATTTGGGCACACATGTAATGTTATATAGTTTATCAATATTGGTGATCCATAGATTCTTCAATTACAAACAATGCATGGTTTATATGCAATTAGTGTCTAAATGGAATTACACTATATGTTGCGTGTGTGAAACACATTATACATGTTTGAGAAGTTAAAAAAACCCGCATGAAACACACATTAATTGGAGACAGTTAGCGAGGAATGCATACATTGGATTTTAACATAAAGTGGTTTCAAATATTTGAAAATACAAATTGATGGATACAACCTTATGAATATGAGATCATGCCATTTGTAAACCATATTTATGTATAAATGGTGTTGTGTTTTCGAAAGTGTATATGTAAAAAAATGATGTATATAGAATGTAATTCCAACTGAAAATGGATCCTGCCCAAAAAAATAGTAGAATAGAAACGAGATTCAAATTGAGTTGGCACGGTAAACGTGCACTGTGCAAAATTTGAACGAAGCGGGGAAAGTCGTAGTAACCGCCCGAAACTAAAATCTGCGAGATGGAAATCACTACTGCCTATCCCTGCCGCGCAAAGCCTATCTGCTGGATTTCTACAGGTTTCGATAGGGGTAGGTTTGTAATTTCACCCAAACATGACGTAACCGCCTCTCACCCGGATTCATACATGGTGGGCGCCAAAACACAGTGTGCCCTCGGCTGAAATTGACTCCCTCCCCGATTCATATTCATACACGGTGGGCGCCAAAAACAAACTCTCGTCGGCAAATATTCGGTGTATGCGAGATTACCGTCCTATCCCCAACCGACTAATGTTGCTGTGATGTAGTAGAAATTTGAAACGGGGGCTAAGTTTGTAAATTTCCTCGCATTTGAGACAAGCGAGCCCTGACTACATGGTTGCCCCCTTCCTCTATACCTCCCTTTTCCCCATTCATACTCCGTGGGCGCCAAAACACCCTCTCCACCCCACCCTCCTCCGTCCGTCGCCGTCTGCCACCCCATCCACCGCTGTCCTCCTCCACCATGCCGGAGCTGATACCCCGATGCCGCCGTCCATTACAAGAGATCGACCTCTCTCGTCCACGCCTTCGGACCGGGATCCTTGCATCCCGTCCTCTCGCTTCATCCCCGCCGTCATCCACCTTGCCGGCACCGCTCCTACGTCCGTCTCGTCCACGGCGCCCCGCCTCCACCGTCTACCCTCCTAGATCTGCTTCCACGCTGTCGACAGCCATCGCTACCGCAGCACCGTCAAATTCTCACCAGATGCGTACACGGCGCCGCACCAGAGGCGGTACTCTTTCGTATCTGCTCAACTTATTTATCGCAGAAAGAAAATAGATCGCCACTGCTTTACTCTGATTTCTTATCTTGGTTGCGAAGTTGCCTTTGTCCGGTTTGCACCTTAAGATCCTCCATGGCATGCTCAACACTATACTCCCAATGCTTATGGTTTTCCCCTTTTATATTCCACACTATTTAAATCACACTAGACTAAATTTCAAAATTGGGTCAGTCGATTTTTCAGAGCTCGCCGGAGTTTGCCGGTGCGATCCAAGGGGCTCGGGTGGTTGTGGGGCCTCGCCGAACGAAGAAAACTCGACGCGGGTGCGGGGTGGGGGTGGCGGAGGAACACAGGCGGTGGGGGCCGGTGGTCCGGCCGGCGGCCCGTGCCGTGTTCTGTATGGTAAGAATCACAGACGAGGAAGAAGAAGGGTTAGGAGACGTAGGATCTTCATCCAACCGCCTGAAATGGTCGAGAGACAGCTGGTAGTTGCATTCTTAATGCGCTCTGGTTCATCATGTGTGGGCACTGTGCAACCAACATTTTATTATCCAAAATATGCTTCTCTTCTTTACCATGTTCAATAGTGCTGGCCTGTACGCGATCGATAGGCTTTCAATTACTAGTGGCAATACAACACCGTATTTTCAAGCCAGTTCCACTTTCCCGAATTATATATCATGGTTATGGTGTACCCCTATTATGTACACTATGATCTGCCTAGTTGCTGTGTGCTCTTGTTATCCTTACTTCTGGAGCCTATTTTTTTGTGTACTTGTGCCAGATTATATAAATGCACGCATGATATTACAACACACATGAGCTCTCTCATCAGAATCCAGTGATAGCACAGAAGTGTTTACAGGGGCGCCCCTATATTAGAATATCATCTGCATTACAAAGATAATCTCACAACTATTTATGTTTTCATGGTTCTCAGATATTATACGCAATTACAGTGAATATCAGAATCCGTGCATCAGAAGAATATTGTGGAACACTGCAATGACTTACAAAATTGGCACCAAGGCATTGAGTGCCATTTTGGAAGCAATGAAACTCGTACGCTCCCCACCTGTTGATTCTTGTTCAGAATATCATTCTAATGACTATTCTAACCTCGAGGAGACAAAGGCAGATGGCCCGTCCTGTTCACCCATCAAGGTGCCTATTCTAATTTGGAAAGGTTTTATTCATTGCGCGTATCTTGCATATGTTGTCTTGCATTTCTTCTACTTTGTTGCACCACCATCTGCTTAGTTTACTCGTCATATAACTCGAGATGCTATGCCCATCCATTATCAATACATATTCCATCTGTCGTCATACCATGTTTTTCCACTCAAATGATGTTCTTGTGCATCATACATCAAAAAGTAAGAGGGTGATTGCCAAACCTAAAGGAGCACTAGCAAAGTCCTTGAAAAACGTGGTGGTGCCGGAGAAACCAGACATCGCCCCACTTATATTGGCTGTACAACCAGTGACACAAAACATAGGACCGACTCTAGTAGACTGTACCCATACTTCACTGGCCACACCACTAGCCCCACCACGCAGGACCTGCACTCCAGCAAAAGGTATACCGATTTCATTTGCCATAGCACCAGCCGTACCATAGAAAAATCCCACTCCAGCAAAAAGTACCGCAAGTCCACCGGCCGAAGACCTATCACAACTGCAGAGATGACCAATTCTTGCAGATTGGAACCCCATTCCATTTATTCCTAGTTTAAAAGACAAAGCTTTCAATGTTGTTAGGGACTACGTGCATATATTCCCATCATGGGAAGATTATAGTGAAGACGAACACCATTTTCACATCTTCCTGTCCAACTTACGTGTAAGTGCTATTACTCATGGTTATTATTTTCCTGTTTTCTGCCGATCGAACACATCAATGATTTACATTACATTGTTGTAACTAGGTGAGGGTCAATCTGGATAGTCATGACGAGCAAAGCTTGCTTGTGCTTTTCATGGAAGCATTGCAGCAGTATCTGTGTTACCTGAGGAAATCACACTTTGATGGCAAGTCTTTAAACAAATTTCCGGTGAAGTCTCCTATGCTAAATTTAGAAGACATTGAATGGAAAAACCTTGTTATGCACTAGTCTCGTTCTCAGGATGAGGAACTGTCTATGAAATCACATGACAATTTGAACTTCTACTTTTCTGCATGTGCCTTACGGATCTTTTTTGCAGGAAATCAGCTCGAAGAAGAATTCCGGTTTGAAAAGAACGACAGGATATCGCAAATATGCTGCCAGCTGCTTTGCTCTTGTTAGTACCTATTGTCCTGTATCACTGTACTTGCATACATACCTGGTTCATTATGTGACAACAGTATGCATGATAGCTTGCTTATGAATTGTTCGCTCCAAATTATCTGATCTATATGAATGGTTACATTAGTGTAGAATATATCCAATGCCAATGAATTTTTTTAGCTTTGCATTGTTCTTTTAAGTACATGCTATCCTTTATCAGTGTACTTATATTGACAGGTAGTTGTTCATGTACCATCACTCCGCAGCTTATTTTCCTTTGCCCTCCATTTTCTACACATCAGATCTATATTTACTCTTACCATAAGGTTGGTACTGAAGAAGTTTAGTTGTGCATTGCTCTTGGTTGTGCCTTTTGCCTGTATCGCTGCACATACATTTATAGCTACTTGGTTATGTAGCATCACTCTTCATCTTATCTTAAGTATTCTCCATTTTATCGTATATTATCACATCTATATTTACTCTTACCAAAATGTAGAATAAAGGCAATGCTTATGAAGAACATTTTGTGCTAAACTTCTTGAATTGCCCCCCCATCAGCATGGACAAGGGCTTTATAGAGTCTGTCTTCACCAGTAATGTAAGTTTGTCCTTCTCAAGCCTTCAAACTTTGTTATGTATATTTGGTTAGGCATGACTGGAATAGATGTTTATTTTTGGTGTTTGCACCAAATTGCATGTTTAAAGTTTATTATGTAGTTCATAAACAAAAGTTTGTCCTTCTCAATTTAAGTTTTCAGTTGTACAACCAAGTTCCTTCTTCATACCATGTAAATTAGACTATACAGAGCAAGTGATCTTATTTTGCACTGCATGTATGCTTCTGTTCTTCATCTGTAATCCAGTGGTGTGGTGAACCTACCCACTACAGCACAATGTCATATTCTGCAATGTCTTAACTATGAACAATGTCATATCATTCTACTATTATTTAAACCGCCTCTTTATTTGCCAATCTGAAATGGGATAAATTGACAGCACACTAACCACTGATACTTATGAGTTCTTGATCTGTAATCCAGTGGTGTCGTGAAGATGCCAACTCCTTCACAATGTCAATTCCTGCCATGTCTTGACCTGAACAATACCATATTGTGTGAATACAATTTTAAACTGTGTGACTTTATTCGTCAGTAAGAAATGTGATGAATTGTCAGCACTGATACTTTTATGTGCAAAACCTGTCATCTGTCTGCTTGTTTATCTTTGAGAGTGAGGAAGATATAAGTGTTGAACAAGCGCAGTCTCATCATATTGCTCAGCTTCTTGCGCTGTAGCTCCCCAGCAGGGCTAACCTTTCTTGAACTCTATTGAAGTGCTGTCGGTTTTCTATATTATTTTGTCGGCGTGTTTATTTGCACTGGTGGCGATCTTTGATACCCAGTGTATGTAATATGTTGTCTGCTTGTGCTTTATTATCATAGTGGCGAACTTTAATGCCCAGTGAATGTAATATGCCATAATTTCTTTATTGTATAGTCTAGGTTTTTTCTTATTCACGATGCCACAGTTATTTTGCTGTATATATATCATGTCTTCGCAGTAAACCGGCAAAACCGTAAAATCAGGGTACATATTTGGGCCGTCATGCAATCACGATGTATGATCCGCATCATGGGCCCCGTCAAACTAGCCCACTAGTAGATTCGGGCCTTTAATAGGCCGAGTAACCCCCGGACCTCTTTTCACAAGAAATCTCAATGGGCTTTTAGGAGGCTGAGAAGTAGGTTGGGCATAAAATGTGCCGAAAAGCTCACGGGCTGGCGGCAGCCTGAAATGGACCCCGACCCATGATTGTGCGAATCAATTCACGGGCTTTTAACAGGCCAAAGTTATCTTGATCCTTGCTTTTAATGGGCCTTTAGCAAGTGGGCCCAAAAGCATAGCGTCCAGTCAACGGGCCGAATCTGATATGGGCCATAATTGAGCCCAAAGCCTCTTAAAGGGCCGGACCTGATCTGGGCCATGATTTGGCCTAGAAAGTGGGAGGCTTTTAACGGGCCGGATCTTATATGGGCCATTACTAGGCCCGGAACGTGGCAGGCCATTAATGGACCGGATCAATTATGGGTCGGCATTTAGCCCAAAACATGGCAGCCAGTTAATGGGCCGGCCTACTAGGGTCCTCAAAATCTTGTGGGCCTACAGCTCAGCCGACCCATTAATGTCGGCGAAATCTCGTGGGCCTTTAGCTGGGCCGGCCCATTATGATCCAAAAGAATTTTGTGGGCCTTTACCTGGGCTGGCCCATTATGGCACACAAAAAATCTTCTGGGCCTTTACCTGGGACGGCCTATTATGTCCCGTGAAATCTTGTGGGACTTTAGCTGGGCCAGCCCATTATAGTCTGCAAAATCTCATGGGCCTTTAACTGGGACGGCCCATTATGGGCCGCCAAATCTTATGGGCCTTTAGTTGGGTCGGCCCATTTAAACTTGATTGGTCGTGCCATGTGTCGACGTATCATAGGCGCCTTCTGTCCAATGAGTGGATGACATCTGTCCCAATGATGAGCTGACACGTGTTTCCTCCAGCCAATGATGATTTTACACATGGAAAATCCCCATTGGTCGGGGCTGTTAACGGGTTATCGGATCAAAAACCCGACCCGATAGCTTAACGGCGTTCCGTTATGGTGGATGCCACGTGTCGGTCACCCTTGACGAAAGCACTTCTGTGACGCGCGATTTATCGTCATGGAAGTGGACACTTCCGTGATGATAATTTTGGTAATGTCATAGAACACTTCTACGACAGCACAGGTATGACTATCTTGATTCTGTCATAAATTTATCATGGACGTACATGCATGACAAAAAATGCGACCTACTATGACAAACACGTATCATCACGGAAGTGTATTTTTTTGTAGTGAATCCTCCCACTGAAGTAAAGGTAGTTGCACCTATTATAGTTGAAGAAATGACTATCACTTATATTGATCCTATTGTTCCTACTACTTATGTTGAGAAACCACCTTTTCCTGTTAGAATAAAGGATCATGCTAAAACTTCAACTGTTGTTCGTAAGAGTAATACTAGAACTTATACACCGCCTAAGCAAATCAAAGTTGAACCTAGTATTGCTATGGTTAAAGATCTCTTGGATGATAATATAGATGGGCATGTTATTTATTTCTATGGTGAAACTGATAATATTGCTAGACCCGATGCTAAAATACATAGACCTATTGTAGGCATGCTTGTTATTTCTTTTAAAATAGGAGACCATTGTTATCACGGCTTATGTGATATGGGTGCTAGTTCTAGTGCAATACCCTTTGACTTATCTAAAGAAATTATGCATGATATGGCACCCTCCGAAATGGAAGATATTGATGTTACTATTAAGTCTTGTGTGTGAAAGTTAAATATCCTGCTGATTTTCTTGTTCTTGGTTCCCAACAAGATGACTTTTGTCCCATTATATTTGGTAGACCTTTCTTGAACACTGTTAATGCTAGGATTGATTGTGAAAAGGATATTGTTACAATTGACTTAGGGGATATGTCTCATGAGCTTAATTTTGCTAAGTTTCATAGACAACCCCGTGATAAATAATCACCTAGTAAGGATGAGATTATTGGTCTTGCTTCTATTGCCGTGCCTCCTACTGATTTGTTAGAACAATATTTGCTAGACCATGAAAATGATATGTTTATGGAGGAAAGAATGGAAATAGATAAAGTATTCCTTCAACAGGGTCCTATTCTGAAACACAACTTACCTGTTGAAATCCTAGGGGATCCCCCTCCACCCAAGGGTGATCCCGTGTTTGAGATCAAACCTTTACCTGATAATCTTAAATATGCTTATCTTGATGAAAATAAGATATATCCTGTTATTATTAGTGCTAACCTTTCAGAGCAGGAAGAGGAAAGATTATTGAAAACTTTCAAGAAGCACCGTGCTGCTATTGGATATACTCTGGATGATCTTTAGGGCATTAGTCCCACTCTATGCCAAACACAAAATTAAAGTGGAGAAAGATGCCAAACGAGTTAGAGATCCTCAACGACGGTGAAATCATGAAATGAAAGAAGTGGTAAGAAAGGAGATACTAAAGCTCTTTGAGGCAGGTATAATTTATCCCGTTGCTGATAGTGATTGGGTAAGTCCTGTCCATTGCGTTCCTAAGAAGGGGGGTATTACTGTTGTTCCTAATGACAAAGATGAATTGATCCCGCAAAGAATTATCACAGGCTATTGGATGGTAATTGATTTCTGTAAATTAAATAAAGCTACTAAGAAAGATCATTACCCTTTACCTTTTATTGATCAAATGCTAGAAAGACTATCCAAACACACACATTTTTCTGCTTTCTAGATGGTTATTCTAGTTTCTCTCAAATACCTGTGCCAGCAGAGGATCAATCAAAAACTACTTTTACTTGCCCATTCGATACTTTTGCTTATAGACATATGCCTTTTGGTTTATGTAATGCACCTGCTACCTTTCAAAGATGCATGATGGCTATATTCTCTGACTTTTATGAAAAGATTTGTGAGGTATTCATGGATGACTTCTCCGTTTATGGATCCTATTTTGATGATTGCTTGAGCAACCTTGATCGAGTTTTGCAGAGATGCGAAGACACCAGTCTCGTCTTGAATTGGGAAAAGTGCCACTTTATTGTTATTGAAGGAATTGTCTTGGAGCATAAGATTTCCGAGAGAGGTATCGAAGTTGATAAAGCTAAAGTTGATGCTATTAAAAAGATGCCATGTCCCAAGGAAATTAAAGGTATAAGAAGTTTCCTTGGTCATGCCGGTTTTTATAGGAGGTTCATTAAGGACTTCTCTAAAATCTCTAGGCCTCTGACTAATTTATTGCAAAAAGATAGTCCTTTTGTCTTTGATGATGATTGTGTAGAAGCATTTGAAATACTTAAGAAAGCTTTGATCACTGCACCTATTGTTCAGCCACCTAATTGGAATTTACCATTTGAAATTATGTGTGATGCTAGTGATTATGCTGTAGGTGCTGTTCTAGGGCAAAGAGTTGATAAGAAATTAAATGTTATCTAGTACGCTAGTAAAACTCTTGACACTGCCCAAAGAAATTATGCTACTACTGAAAAAGAGTTCTTAGCAGTCGTATTTGCATATGATAAGTTCAGACCTTATATTGTTGATTCTAAAGTTACTATTCACACTGATCATGCTGCTATTAAATATCTTATGGAAAAGAAATATGCTAAGCCTAGACTTATTAGATGGGTTCTCTTACTCGAAGAATTTGATTTGCATATTATTGATAGAAAGGGAGTTGAGAACCCCATTGGAGACAACTTGTCTAGGTTAGAGAATGTTCTTGATGACCCATTACCTATTGATGATAGCTTTCTTGATGAACAATTAGCGGTCCTTCATGCTTCTCGTAGTGCTCCATGGTATGCTGATTATGCTAATTACATTGTTGCTAAATTTATACCACCTAGTTTCATATACCAGCAAAAGAAAAAGTTCTTTTATGATTTAAGATATTACTTCTGGGATGACCCACACGTTTATAAATAAGGAGTAGATGGTGTTATTAGACGTTGTGTACCTGAGCTTGAACAGGAACAGATCCTACGCAAGTGTCACTCCAAACCGTATGGAGGACACCACGTTGTAGATAGAACTGCACATAAGGTATTGCAATCCGGATTTTATTGGCTTGCGCTCTTCAAAGATGCTCGTAAGTTTGTCTTGTCTTGTGATGAATGTTAGAGAATTGGTAATGTTAGTAGACGTCAAGAAATGCCTATGAATTATTCTCTTGTTATTGAACCATTTGATGTTTGGGTCTTTGATTATATGGGACCTTTTCCTGCCTCTAATGGTTACACACATATTTTAGTTGTTGTTGATTACGTTACTAAGTGGGTAGAACCTATTCCAACTAGTAGTGCTGACCATAACACCTCTATTAAGATGCTTAAAGAACTTATTTTTCCGAGGTTTGCAGTCCCTAGATATTTTATGACCGATGGTGGTTCACATTTTATCCATGGTGCTTTTCGTAAGATGCTTGCTAGGTATGATGTTAATCATAGAATTGCATCTCCTTATCACCCATAGTATAGTGGTCAAGTATAGTTGAGTAATAGAGAGCTCAAATTAATTTTGCAAAAAACTGTAAATAGATCTAGAAGGAACTGGTCCAAGAAACTTGATGATGCATTATGGGCCTATAGAACTGCATATAAAATCCTATGGGTATGTCTCCATATAAGATGGTTTATGGAAAAGCATGTCACTTACCTCTTGAACTTGAACATAAAGCATATTGGGCTATTAAAGAGCTTAACTATGACTTCATACTTGCCGGTGAGAAGAGGTTATTTGATATTAGCTCACTTCATGAATGGAGAACCCAAGCCTATGAGAATGCCAAGCTGTTCAAAGAAAAGTTAAAAGATGGCATGACAAAAGAATACAAAAGTGTGAATTTAACGTAGGTGATTATGTGTAGCTATTCAACTCTACTTCAAGATTTTTTGCAGGAAAACTTCTCTCTAAGTGGGAAGGTCCTTATGTTATCGAGGAAGTCTACCGTTCTGGTGCCATAAAAATCAACAACATCGAAGGCACAAGTCCGAGGGTGGTGAACTGTCAAAGAATCAAACATTATATCTCAGGTAATCCTATCAATGTTGAAACTAATATTATTGAAATCGTAACCCCGGAGGAATACATAAGGGACACTTTCCAGAACGTTTTAGACTCCGAAAAGGAATAGGTATGTGGTACCGTAAGTAAACCGACTCCAAAACAATTCTAATGACATTTTTTTCCGTTTTGGAATATTTAAGAATTTTGGAAAGCAAGAAGTAATCCGGGAAGGACACGAGGCCTCCACGAGGGTGGAGGGCCCCCACCCTTCCTAGGCGCTCCCCCCTGTCTCGTGGGTACCTCGTGTACCTCCTGGACTCTATTTTCTTGCACGTTACTTCTTTTGGTCGGTAAAAATTCATTAGATAATCTCCCAAAGGTTTTGACCACCGTATCACGCAAAAATCTTCTGTTTTCGTTTTGAGCTAGTTCTGCTGCGGGTTGGAGCAATATGTCGTCCCATGATTCGGAGAGAGAAAGCTATGTGGCTGATCTCCTTGCAGACCCTAAGGTCTATGGGAACTTGGAGCATGGTGGTTGTACCACCGAGGAAGAGGAAGACTATGAGCCTAAGGGAAAGGAGGAGACGAGCTCAGACGAAGATGAAGCCCCATTACCTCAACCCAGGGACATGCATGTGGCGTTTAAAAATTCAAGCCTCACTGATAGAGCAAAGAAGCCAGAGATCGAGTTTATCCCTTTTCGCCTCTTGCAGGAAAACAAACAGGAACTATGCAGAAGGATATTAAGTCTTGAGCAAGAGAGTGGTGATCTAAAGGAGCAAAGTGTTGTCCTCAAGCGTAAATTGAGGAACAAGCCTACATCAACAACAACTCCTTCTTCATCACCTCTGAGTACATAATCACATGGGTATGGGCACTCCCCTTGGCAACTGCCAAGCTTGGGGGAGGTGCCCCAGTATCGTATCACCATCACACTCCTATCTTTACCGTTTTACTTAGTTCGATCCTTTAGTAATATCTTGTTCAAGTAGGTTGAAGTTTTGGTATGAATTAGTTTTGAGCTTTGCTTTGTGATCTCTCTATGTAATCGAGTACGTGGGCTCTATAATAAAGATTAGTGTTGAGTCAAGGGCTTTGCCAACTTGCTATGATCTTGAGAAAATAGAAAGAATAAAAAGAATAAAAGAGTTCATATTGATCTTATGGATAGTAATGACTTCACATATAAAGAGTATAAGGCATAAAAGTAGTTGAGAGTTGACAAACGTAATTTTGGTCATCGTTGCAATTAATAGGAAGTAATAAGGAAGAGAGGTTTTCACATATAAATATACTATATTGGACATCATTTATGATTGTCAGCACTCATTAAGTATGACATGGTAAAGAGTTGATGTTGGACAATGAAGACAACATAATGGTTTATGTTTTCTCACATCTCAGTTAAAGTATATTGTCATGGATCTTCCTAACATGTTGAGTTTTCCTTTCCTCCTCATGCTAGCCAAATTCCTTCCACCAAGTAGAGATACTACTTGTGCTTCCAAATATCCTTAAACCCAGTTTTGCCATGAGAGTCCACCATACCTACCTATGGATTGAGTAAGATTCTTCAAATAAGTTGTCATGTTGCAAGCAATAAAAATTGCTCTCTAAATATGTATGACTTATTAGTGCGGAGAAAATAAGCTTTATACGATTTTGTGATATGGAAGTAATAAAAGCGACGGACTGCATAATAAAGGTTCATATCACAAGTGGCAATTTAAAGTGACATTCTTTTGCATTATATTTTGTGCATCCAACCCTAAAAGCACATGACAACCTCTGCTTCCCTCTACGAAGGGCCTATCTTTTATTTTATGTCTTTTACTTTATGCAAGAATCAAGGTGATCTTCACCTTTCCCTTTTTCATTTTATCCTTTGGAAAGCACCTCGTGTTGGAAAGATCCTGATACATATATCCAATTGGATGTAGGTTAGCATGAACTATTATTGTTGACATCACCCAAAGGTTAATACATTGGGAGGCGAAACTATAAGCCCCTATCTTTCTCAGTGTCCGATTAAAACTCCATAACCATAATGTATTGCGTGAGTGTTAGAAATTGTAGAAGACTATATGATAGTTGAGTATGTGGACTTGCTGAAAAGCTCTATTCTTGACTCTTTCTGATGTTATGATAAATTGCAATTGCCTCAGTGACTGAGATTATAGTTTTTTAGTTCTCAATAATGTTTATGATCCATACTTGACATTGTGAATATATTGTTACATGAGTATGAGAAATCATGTGACAAAAATCTACATATGTTGCTGTTATAAGAATGATCATGATGCTCTCATGTCCGTATTTTCTTTCTATCGACACCTGTATCTCTAAACATGTGGACATATTTTTCGATTTTGGCTTTCGCTTGAGGACAAGCGAGGTCTAAGCTTGGGGGAGTTGATACGTCCATTTTGCATCATGCTTTTATATCAATATTTATTGCATTATGGGCTGTTATTCCACATTATGTTACAATACTTATGGCTATTCTCTCTTATTTTAAAAGGTTTACCATGAAGACGGAGAATGCCGGCAGCTGGAAATCTGGTTGAAAAAGGAGCAAATATTGGAAACCTATTATGCACAGCTCAAAAAATCCTGAAACTCCACGGAAGTCACTTTTGGAATTAATAAGAATTATTGAGCGAAGAAAATACCAGAGGGGGCCCACACCCTGGCCAGGAGGGTGGGGGGCGCACCCCCCTACTGGACGCACCACACTGTCTCCTGGGCCCCCTGGTAGCCCTCCGGTGCCCATCTTCTGCTATATTAAGGCTTTTACCCTGGAAAAAATCATAAGCAAGCTTACGAGACGAAACTCTGCCGCCATGAGGCGGAACCTTGGCGGAACCAATCTAGGGCTCCGGCGGAGCTGTTCTGCTAGGGAAACTTCCCTCCGGGAGGGGGAAATCATCACCATTGTCATCACCAACGATCCTCTCATCGGGAGGGGGTCAATATCCATTAATATCTTCACCAGCACCATCTCCTCTCAAAACCCTAGTTCATCTCTTGTATCCAATCTTGTATCAAAACCACAAATTGGTACCTGTGGGTTGCTAGTAGTATTGATTACTCCTTGTGGTTGATGCTAATTGGTTTACTTGGTGGAAGATCATATGTTCAGATCCTTAATGCATATTAATAGTCCTCTGACGATGAACATGAATATGCTTTGTGAGTAGTTACGTTTGTCCCCGAGGACATGGGTGAAGTCTTGATATTAGTAGTCATGTGAATTTGGTATTCGTTCGATATTTTGATGAGATGTATATTGTCTCTCCTCTAGTGGTGTTATGTGAACATCAACTACATGACACTTCACAATTATTTGGGCCTAGAGGAAGGTATTGGGAAGTAATAAGTAGATGATGAGTTGCTAGAGTGACACAAGCTTAAACCCTAGTTTATGCGTTGCTTCGTAAGGGGCTGATTTCGATCCACTAGTTTCATGCTATGGTTAGGTTTACCTTAATACTTCTTTTGTAGTTGCAGATGCTTGCAATATGGGTTAATCATAAGTGGGATGCTTGTCCAAGAAAGGGCAGTACCCAAGAACCGGTCCACCCACATATCAAATTATCAAAGTACCGAACGTGAATCACATGAGGGTGATGAAAACTAGCTTGATGATAATACCCAAGTGTCCTCGGGAGCGCTTTTCTCATTATAAGAAATTGTCTAGGCTTGTCTTCTGCTACAAAAAGGATTTGTTGCACTTTATTTAGTTTCATTGCTTGTTACCCATTACAAATTATCTTATCATAAAACTATCTGTTACCTACAATTTCAGTGCTTGCAGAGAATACCTTACTTGTCATTTCCTTCTGCTCCTCGTTGGTTCGACACTCTTACTTATCGAAGGGACTACGATAGATCCCCTATACTTGTGGTTCATCAATCCACTGACCTCACACAATGCAAATCCCGGTACCCACATTATCAAAAAAATAGCATACGCGGTCTTCATGACATCCCGGAAATTACGACACTACTTTCAAGAGTGTTCAATCATGGTGGCCTCCGAAGTACCACTAAATGACATAATGAACAACCGCGATGCCACGGGCTGGATTGCCAAGTGGGCCATCAAGCTCCTCCCATTCGACATCACATATAAAACACCGCGAGCGATAAATCCCAAGTACTGGCGGACTTTGTCACCGAATGGACAGAGGCCGAACTCCCTAAAGAGTACGACATGTACTGCAACTGGATCATGCACTTCGATGGCTCCAAAATGCTGGCAGTTCTAGGAGAAGGTATTGTACTCACATACCCCACTGGAGATACTGTCCAATACTTACTCCAAATATTATACACAGACTCCAACAATGCAGCCGAATGTGAGGCTCTGTTGCATGGTCTTCGGATGGCCATCTCCATGAGCATTCAGCGTGGGGATTCAAACCTCGCAATATCTCAAATAAATGGAGACTTCGATGCCAAAGATCTGAAAATGGCGGCATATCGTAATGTCGTCCTTAACATGTCAGCTCAGTTCGAGGAGCTCAAATTTCATCATGTGGTTCAAGAAAAAAATCAAGCGGCAGATGTCCTCGCCCGCATCGGCGCTAGGCACGACCCCGTCCCACCTAATATTTTTCAGGAAAGGCTTTTCAAGCCATCCATGGTGTGGCAAGGGGAGACTGGCAACATCAGTCCGGATCCGACCACAACCACATAATTCGAACACACTGACATAATCGGGGGCTCTGCCACCAAAATAACACCCTCGGCCCATCTCATCATGGCCGTTATCGCCCCAAGGACCAAACCCTTCTTGGCCTATGTCGGTGTCAAAATCGGCGGATCTCGGGTAGGGGGTCCCGAACTGTGCGTCTAGGCGGATGGTAACAGGAGACAAGGGACACGATGTTTTACCCAGGTTCGGGCCCTCTTGATGGAGGTAAAACCCTATGTCCTTCTTGATTGATATTGATAATGTGGATGTTACAAGAGTAGATCTACCACGAGATCAAGGAGGCTAAACCCTAGAAGCTAGCATATGGTATGATTGTTGTTATTGTTGTCGTCCTACGGACTAAAACCATCCGGTTTATATAGACACCGGAGAGGGCTAGGGTTACACAGAGTCGGTTACAATGGTAGGAGATCTACATATCCGTATCGCCAAGCTTGCCTTCCACGCCAAGGAAAGTCCCATTCGGACACGGGACGAAGTCTTGAATCTTGTATCTTCATAGTGTTGGAATCTGGACGATGATGATAGTTCGGCTATCCGGACACCCCCTAGTCCAGGACTCCCTTAGTAGCCCCTGAACTAGGCTTCAATGACGACGAGTCCGGCGCGCATATTGTCTTCGGCATTGCAAGGCGGGTTCCTTCTCCGAATAATTTGTAGAAGATTGTGAACACCAGGATAGTGTCCAGCTCTGCAAAATAAATTCCACATTCCACCGTAGAGAGAATAATATTTACACAAGTTCAATCTGCTGATGTATTTCGTGGCGTGACGTCACACCACAACCAAGCCTTTACTCGAATCGTTTTTATTATACCGCCTCAGCGCATTTAGCGAAGCGGTTTCCTTGGCACGTCTTGTTGAAGCAGAGAGCGTGTTCCCCTTATTCTGGGATTCTCATCAATACGGACGTGGGTAACCCAACCATGCCCGTTGCCACGCCCCCTCCATCGAAGGCGAGTTCTAAACGGTCACGGAGACGGCTCTTGGTATTCTCCCCCTTTATAATGAGACCAAGGCCCGTTCTTTTCTTCAATCCTCAATCGAATCCGCCCCTCGCCCCGAGTTCCAACACCCAGGGCTCCAGATTCGGGTACTTCGGACCTTCGACAATGTCTGGCTCCGACCTTCAGGGCCGGTGGATGCCCTCCTCCGTCACGGAAGAGGACGTGCTAAAGCTTAGGGACGCCAGGTACTTAACCTACGAGATTTCGCATAGGTTGCCTGCCCAAGGGCAAGTCATTCCTACCCCTGAGCCTGGCGAGAGCGTCGTGTTCGTGCCTCACCTCCGTCGGGGTTTAGGCTTCCCGATGGATCCCTTCGTGAGGGGGCTCCTGTTTTACTATGGGCTGGAATTCCACGACCTGGCTCCGGAGTCTATCCTCCATATCTCATCATTTATTGTCGTCTGCGAAGCCTTCCTCCGCACTACCCCTCACTTTGGTTTGTGGCTCAAAACCTTCAATGTGGAGCCGAAGATGATTGAGGGGCGTCAGGCAGAGTGCGGCGGGGCGGTTATAAGCAAGAGGGCCGATGCTCCATGGCCCGAGGGCTCTTTTCAGGAGGAGCTCGGTTTGTGGCAACAGGAGTGGTTCTATATCACCGCTCCCAGGGGCAGCAGGCAGAGGCCGCCGCCCGCCTTTCGCCCGGGCCCTCCACCACGGCTGACATCGTGGGTCAACAAAGGGTTCGACTGGGGGCCGTCCAAGGACGTACCCCTATTGCAGGGCCGGATTCGAGATCTCCAAGAGAGGGAGATCAATCTGGTCGTAGTGACGCAGGTTATGCTGATTCGGCATCTTTTGCCCTGCAAACGTCGCCCCCTCCGCCTATGGGAATTCAATCTGGAGGGACCACGATCTCTCCAACACTTTATGGGTACAAAACCCGTGGAGATGTACAAACTGTTCTTCGGATCACAAGAAGTGTGTCCGGACTTGACCGAGGACGCTGGCCTAAGCTGCAATCGCCCGGATACTCAAGTAAGTAGCCCTGTGACCGAACATATCCTCCATTTATTTATCATGGACTTGCCTTTTAACCAGCTATCCCTTGAACAGGAGTGGATAGCGCAAGCGAAACTGATACGGTGTCCGGCCCCCCTCCCTGAGACCATACCGGATCCCGTGTTAATCAAAATGTTGGAGGTTGCGCCTTCGGAGGAAGGCGAAGGGGGAACAGGGAAGCTACCACCTCTGTTAAGGAGGCTCTCAGTAAGGGGGGAATCAACAATCCCTCCCTCCAGGGGGAGAAGAGGACCGCTTCCAAAAACCCGGAGGCCAAAGCCTCGAAGCAGGGAAAGAAATCTGCACCGGAAGGTCCTGCGCCGGGAGGAGTCCCGGCCGTACAGTCTCCCCAAAGGAATCAACCCTCCAGCGAGCCGTAAGTAGAAAAAAGGGAAGTTTTACAATAAAAGGCATCCCTATTTTATTTCTAAGGATAACCGAAGTTTTTACCTTGTAGTTCGGATCTCAGCCCTTCCCAGCAGAGCTCGTCCTCGGGGGACCTTCATCCGGAGATGATGGAGAGCGAAATGCCTCCATTTGCCGACCCATCAGGCAGGGCGGACGACGTTGAGGTGTCTTCACGGAGGGTCTCCCCGAGTCCGGTGGGGCCTGGGAGTTCGGCACCCACTAGAGTGCGGCCGGCGGAGCTGCAGGGTTTACTCGAGAGGGCGTCTCTCTCAGAAGATCACCGCGCATTAATGAGTGCGGTGATTGAAAGGATCTCATCCGCCGAAAGCAGGTTACATGAGGCCGTCGGAAGTTTACTGAAGGGGTCTGAGGTACGCAAAAAAAATGACATACCTTGTGACAGTGTTGCACATAGGATGAGCCCTATATAGATAGTAGCCCCTGAGACTCGGTATGTTGTCGAAAGCGACAGCGTGCCGAGGATCATAATCTTAATTACAAAATGTCGCCTTTCCTATGCAGCTGGCGGAGCGTTCGGTGGCCAGCCGGATTTATAGAGTTGCCGAACTAAAGCCACAACTCGACGTTGCGGATGCGGACAGCACGCTAGTCAATAAACGACTTGACGAGTCGCAATGTAAGTGGTGTTTCCGCGGTCACCTAGTAAGGGAGCTGACGCCCGCTCCTTACAACATGTATGCTTGATGCAGATGGTGCCGCTGCTGTGGAAGACCTTCGGGCGGAGCTTCCTCGAGCCAAGGACCAAGCCAGAAAAAGTGATGCGGCTGCCTTGAAGGCAGCGGAGGAGCTAAAAGCCGAGAAGGCTGCTCACTGCCGGAGCAGGGAGGAAATGGCCGCAATGGCCGTGAAATTAAAAGATGCTACCGACCGCTATGAGGTTCTTGAAAGAGAACACCAAGCGGAGCAAGAGGACCTGAAGAAGGCCACCGCCGAAGCCAAGGATGCCCGTTCTGCAATGCGGGCTATAAAGGAGGAACTGCGTCAGGCCGGAGACATGGTGGCTGGAAAGCCCTTCCTGTTGCGTAGGAAATTCACGGATCCGAGGTATGCTCAGTTGGGCCAGCTGTGGAGTGCGGAGGATCCTTATCTGGATTTGGCGGTGAGTGCGGCGGACGCAGTTCGGCACTTCCGAAGTCAGAAGGATCATGAAATGGAAGAGCTGTTTTGGTCTCAATTCCATAGTCCGGAGCGTCCACTGCCGTTGACCGATCAGTTAGCTGAGTGGGCTGAGCTGAATAGATTGTCCGGACTAGCCATGACGGATGTGGTGGCTCATCTGTGGCCGGAAAGGCCCAAGCCGAAGAGTTATTTTGGTTTATTGCAGCAATTCCTTGGGGCGGTGCCGCATATCAAGGCGATGAAGCAGTCGGCCTGCATAGAGGGTGCACGGATGGCTCTTGCCCGTGTTAAGACATACTGGGCGGAGATGAATGCCACCGATGTTGCGTCCCGGGGTTCGGACGAGAGCCGATTACCCACCGAGCACTATTTTGAGGAAGTCCTGCAGGGCGCTCGTTTAATAGAGTCGCAGTGCTCGAAAAATGTCATGTTCAAATGACGTGTATGATTTGTGAGATCATATTTATAATATAACGACTTTTTATACTTGTGCGTTCAAGTATTGAAATATCTCCTGTGCGGCCGTTAATGTATATGTATTATAACCTGAAAGATGGCAGTCTTTGGCTTCAGCCCCCACGCACATAGTGCGGGGGTGTTTGCAAAAAAAAGCGCATTTTCACACTTAATCCAACGTCTTGGTCCTTTGAAGGAGGTGATAGCATAGCAAACTAGGCAACCAGACTATAATGCTTTATCACTTTCACTTAGCCATAGGAGCTCGATGGTGGGGCTACGATATAGCCCCTAGAGGCACCGCGCTCTCCGAACTCGGGGCGCGTGTGTGCCTAACCGGGAAGCGGTCCTTCGTCAAAGCGGAGGAATTCTAAACATTCCAATAGTCGATCGAGTGGTTGACCAGTCTCTCGCTGTATCATGACAGTCAATTTTCGGCTTTCTCTACTGAGGTGCTCGCCCGGCCGAACCGGGGCACAATCACAGTAGTTCTCCTGGTGCCGCGTTAGCCGGTGGAGCGGAACATAAGGCAGCAAAACATAGGAGCCTGGCAAACCCAACATTTGACCAAAGACATGATTCGGAGCTGATGCATATAAGGCCTAACTCGAGACGCCGAACACTCCCTAAGGTATTCGGACTTTATGATAACGGGCAGAACAGTGCCCTAAGCCCCTAATGTCCAGGCACAGGCGAAAACTTCTGACGCGACTGATGCCAAAACGCCAGCCTCCTCCTCGGTTATGGTAGGAAACCGGGGGATGAGTAACAACAAGAGATAGTAAGAAAGGTTTACGCAGGGTCATAATCTGAAAAGAATCCTTGTAACGGGACCCTGCTGCACGTCTACGCCTGTGTCTACGTTGTGCTGTATCCTGGACTGGTGTAGCACATGATTCATCTGTAAAAGAGAAGAACTTAGTTTGGAAAAAATATCGTGCAAAAGATGTATTTAAAACAGAGTATGATTTGGAAAAATTGAGCTTTATTGGCTCAAATTGTTTATACATGCAACCCCTTGTAAAGAGGTGTGCGGCTGGGAAGCCCCTTGTTTATTTATGTCGGACTCGCCTAACCGTGTCTGAGGTCGAAATGACCTATTTTTAGGGGCTTTGATCAGCAAGGTTGGATTAATGTGCGCCTGTCAAGGCAGTCTCACGGTTTCCATGGTCGAGGAACACTCAGAGTTTCCGTTTAATGGGATGATGCCGCGTGGACCGGACGTTTTGAATGTAAGAGACTCATAAATGCGATATTGCGTTAAAGCGGGCGAAAGCTTCGCGTCGCAGTAGTGCTTGATGGCCACTTTTGAATGGGGCGATATGGAAGATTAGCTTTTCACGACGGAATTTGTCAGGTGAACCAAACACAACTTTTAGTAGTACAAAGCCTGTACACTCGGCATAAGGGCCTGGCATCACTTCTTTAAAGGAAATGTTGCTATGGCGAATTTTGGTAGGGTCTATCCCCATTCTGCGGATGGTGTCCTGGTATAGCAGGTTTATATCGCTTCCGCACAATTTATCACACGAAGTGAGTTCACTGTTTTGACCTCTAGTGGGAAAGTCTTCTGTGCTCCGGTCTGCTGCTTGTGGGATTCGTCATCGTCTTCGCTTGGTGTGTCGAGCCCCTTGTGTTCGGCGTTAAGTCGGCCGGACTGCTTGAAGACCCAACAATCTCTGTGGGTATGGTTTGCAGGCTTCCGGAGGGTACTGTGGATTTGACATATCCTATCCATGATTTTGTTTAGGTTGGATAGCTTGTCACACTTGTCCTTAAGGGGCATTGTTTTGTTGTTCGGCCGAGAGCTTTTGAATCCGGCGTTGACCGCCGTGCTGTTTGGGCCGCTTTCCTTATTCCTGCGCTGATCTTTTCTGCGTCGTGATTTCCCATTTCCATCCCTGACCTCGGATGTACTCGGGTCGCTGGTGCTGCATCTTGCTAGCCAGCTATCTTCCCCCGCGCAAAAGCGGGTCATGAGGCTTGTCAGTGCGGCCATTGTTCTAGGTTTTTCCTGGCCGAGGTGTCTGGCGAGCCATTCGTCTCGGACGTTATGTTTAAAGGCTGCTAAGGCTTCGGCGTCCGGACAGTCGACTATTTGGTTCTTTTTGGTGAGGAACCTGTTCCAGAATTTGCGTGCTGACTCCCTGGGCTGTTGAGTTATGTGACTTAAATCGTCTGCGTCCGGAGGGCGGACATAAGTTCCCTGAAAATTTGCTCGAAACGCATCCTCAAGCTCTTCCCAACTTCCAATGGTATTTTCTGGGAGGCTTTTGAGCCAATGCCGAGCTGGCCCTTTGAGCTTGAGGGGTAGGTATTTTATGGCGTGGAGATCGTCTCCTCTAGCCATATGTATATGTAGGATATAATCCTCAATCCAGACTCCGGGGTCTGTTGTTCCGTCATATGCCTCTATGTTTACGGGCTTGAATCCTGCTGGAAATTCATGATCCAGTACCTCGTCGGTGAAGCATAGTGGGTGTGCGGCGCCCCTGTATTTAGGTGTGCCGTTATCTTCGAACACTCGGCGGGTTGTGTTGCCTCCTGGAGCCTTCTTTTTTGGCCCATAGATGGACCTGACTGGGCCATCCTTTTTGCTAGGATCCTTATTTGGAAAGTGTGCCGGATTATGTGCGGCGCCGCTTGCCGCTCTTAGCCTGTTATCTGGTCGTCTATCCGGCCAGGCGGCCTCTTTCTTTTTTGACTGTGGGGGCTCTACGGCCTCCTCGTCAAATTCGGGCAACAGTTTGCGCTTCGGGTAGCTCTTTGCGTGGTGACTATCGCCGTATTTATCTGCGGTCTTGAGTACTTTGCTCCATCTTATTCTGAGTACGTCTTCCGCCGTTTTGAGCTTTCGCTTTTGCTTCTTCAAACTCCTTGCAGTGGCGACGAGCCTTCTGTGAAGGTTCTTATGCTTCGGTGATGTGTCCGGCGTGAGATCGTCTGGACTATTGTTTTCGCCGGGAATGGGTTGCTCGTCCACTGGTTCGCCCTGCTCTACGGCTGGGTCAGTATGGGTGCCGTTGTTATCGAGGCGGGACTTCGGGCGGCGCTTGCGTCGCCGTTTTTGTTGTTTTTCGGGGGAATTATCCTTCGCTGCGTCCCGTTGTTCCTCGTCATCACTTCCTTTTGGTGTATCCACCATGTATACGTCGTGAGTTGAGGTGGCTTTCCAGTGCCCAGTAGGCGCTGATTCTTGGTCGTCTCCGGCATCGTCGTCCATACCGTCGATGTCTTCGGAGTCGAAGTCTAGCATGTCGGTTAAATCATCGACAATGGCTACTAAGTGGGTGGTCGGTGGGTTTTGAGTTTCATCGTCCACATCCCAATCGTCCTGACCGTAGTCCGGCCGAGGCTCTCCTGATAACGAGAGATGCTTTAGCGAACTCAGGACGTCGCCAAAAGATGAGTGTTGAAAGATGTCCGCGGCGGTGAACTCCATGATCGACGCCCAATAGGATTCGATTGGTGGGGGCGCGGGAGGTTCGGAGTCCGGCAAGGAGTCCGGCACCTTGGAGTCACGAGGTTCAGAAGGGACAAAGTTAGTATTCGGCTCTATCGTCGTAGTGGTTGCAGCCGCCGAGGCGGTGTCTAACCATCCATCCTTGATCTGTGCAGCCGGCTCCGAATCGAGGGTCGGAGCGGTTTCGTGTGCGGCCTCCAGGGCACTGTCCGGCAGCAGAGCTAAATCATGCCCATCGTGACAGTGCGGCACGCTCGGCTGTGGCTCGAATCCATTGAAGATCAAGTCTCCGCGGATGTCAGCCATGAAGTTAAGGCTTCCAAATCTGACCTGACGGCCAGGGGCGTAGCTTTCGATCTGCTCCAGATGGCCAGCCGAATTGGCCCGTAGTGCAAAGCCGCCGAATACGAAGATCTGTCCGGGGAGAAAAGTCTCACCCTAGACCGCATCATTGTTGATGATCGAAGGGGCCATCGAGCCTATCGCCGACGACACAGAGGAACTCTCAATGAAAGCACCAATGTCCGTGTCAAAACCGGCGGATCTCGGGTAGGGGGTCCCGAACTGTGCGTCTAGGCGGATGGTAATATGAGACAAGGGACACGATGTTTTACCCAGGTTCGGGCCCTCTTGATGGAGGTAAAACCCTACATCCTGCTTGATTGATATTGATAATGTGGATGTTACAAGAGTAGATCTACCACGAGATCAAGGAGGCTAAACCCTAGAAGCTAGCCTATGGTATGATTGTTGTTATTGTTGTCGTCCTACAGACTAAAACCATCCGGTTTATATAGACACCGGAGAGGGCTAGGGTTACATAGAGTCGGTTACAATGGTAGGAGATCTACATATCCGTATCGCCAAGCTTGCCTTCCACGCTAAGGAAAGTCCCATCCGGACACGGGACGAAGTCTTCAATCTTGTATCTTCATAGTCTTGGAGTCCGGCCGATGGTGATAGTTCGGCTGTCCGGACACCCCCTAGTCTAGGACTCCCTCAGCCTACCTTAACAGGCATGAACTCCCCGAGGATCAAAATGAGGCACACTGCATTGTGCAGCGCTCTAAAGCCTACAAAGTCCATGAGGGAGAGCTTTATAAGAAAAGCGCTACCGGGGTACTTCAAAGATGTATCGCTGAGGAGGAACGGCGGCAGCTCTTGGATGAAATTCATGCCGGCCTCGGCGGTCACCACATCACAGCTCGGGCCCTTGTAAGCAAGGCCTTCTGTACATGTTTTTACTGGATGACGGCCCGAGCACACGCGCAAGACCTTCTCCAACATTGTGTCAGATGCCAGCTTTTCGCCAACCAAAGCCATATGCTACCCACCGCCCTACAAACAATCCGCATAACTTGGCGTTTCCCCGGTCTGGGGGCTTGATATGGTCGAACCCCTTAAAGGAGGAAGCCATAAGAAAAAATGCCTGTTGGTCATGGTGGATAAATTCACCAAATGGATAGAAGCCAAACCAGTTAAAACGGCCGAATCCGGACCCGTGATAGACTTCATATCGTGTGTTGTACGCCGTTATGGTGTCCTCCACAGCATCATCACCGACAACGGCTCCAATTTCACATCCGATGAGTTGAAATCTTGGTGCGGCAACATGGGCATTAAGCTCGATTACGCCTCCGTCTATCACCCTCAAACAAACGGTCAAGTCGAACGAGCCAATGGTCTTATTATGAGAGGCATTAAACCTAGACTAGTACGATCCTTAAAAGAATCAGACACACACTGGGTTGAGGAGCTTGACTCCGTACTCTGGGGGCTACGGATCACGCCAAATCACACTACCGGATACACACCCTTCTTCATGGTGTACGGCGCAGAGGCTGTGCTGCCCTGCGATATTATTCATGACTTACCTCGAGTGCACATGTACGAACAGAGAGAGGCTGAGCTCGATCGGTAGGATAGTTCAGATGCCCTGGAAGAGAAGCGTGATGTCGCCAAAGCCTGTTCCACATTCTATCAACAACAGGCTCGCAGGTGTGAAAACAGAGAAGTACGGGCCAAGACTTATAATATTGGCGAACTCGTTCTACGTCTACTGGAGAGGAAAAAGGACAAACTCAAGCCCAAGTGGGAGGGTCCCTTCATCATTGACAAAGTTCTCACCGGAGGAGCATACCGACTGCGGGATGCATCCAATAATCGCCTCGAGCCAAACCCATGGAACACAGCCAAACTTTGAAGATTATATGCCTAGCACCAAACTCCCTGTTCGTCTCCTTCCCTCCGTTGCTTTTCATTTACTTTCCAGCTCTCTTCTCGCGTTTTCTTTTGAAAATCTCTACAGCTTTAGTATGGCTAGTCTACACACTTGTGACACACTAATCCTGAAGTATGTGCGCTCATTATACCTGGGGGATTCTTATACAGAAGCTTAATATAATTATCTTCCAGGCATCAATCCCACTACATATGCGTCATTTTTCCATATGTACCTTTTCTTTTACATATATGCATCGATATGACTTAAGTTTTGGCCAAGCTGGGTTGCCTGGCTCCTGTGCTTATGCCCTACGTTCCCGCTTGTTCGGCTAGGGAATAAAGGTAGCACCTCTGCGATTGTTACTGGCGGGTACTCCGGACGTGTACCTCAGACTGAGTGAAGCTGAAATCTAGCATTCTTAAGGGAATATTCGGTCGGTGGACTGAAGATGTTTTTTACCTGTCACAATATAAACCCCCAGATGTTACATATACTGCGCTTTTTGATCACAGTTCGGACATGCACGTTAATGCATGCGCACCTAGGGAAAGGAACCCTTAACGGAACTTTTCTCTCTGGAAGATGTTTCATACTAACCTTGTAATATAACATAGCTAGTTGGGTACTTGTCTGTTCAAGCAATTATGACCCCTATGCCTGGTTTCCACGCGTACCCCGGTTTATATTACCGAGTGGGTATTCGGAAACACTCCAGACTGTTTGGTCCAGAGGCTGAAGCGAAAAGGTCCGCCATGAATTTTTTTTACAATCCGGCTAGGGACAAATATGTCAATTGAAGTACATAGTCATTTAGACTCCAATGCTTCTTCTTCTATGCCATCGAACATGTTGTCTAGCCTACAATCCTGTTGGGAATATTTTGCGGCTAATCCTACCTGGTCATATACCAGACTAACGGGAATTTCTTTCCCATCTAACCCTATAGTTCCGACCCGGGCCATATGATTCGGATCGAGCTTGGTAGACCATGTTTTCACCATGGCCCAAGCCTCTCTCACTCCTTATCGATAGGCAGATATCTTCCATAGTTGGAAACGCCGCTGCGCTCTCTTGAAAAGCTGTGCAAGCTCCCCCATACTTCCTGGCAGGGAGGCGGATGGCTATAAGGCCTTGGTGACACTCCGCATGACCTGCCGAACTTGTTCGTCCAGTTGCAAAAGCTCTTGTAGCAGATCGCCTGAGGATCCGAGCTTCTCCCCTTCGGGATGTCCAGTCAGCATACCTACAGACATAACTCTGTTAGTTCCTATCTTTGCTGAACTATATAGATGTTCGTTTGAGAACATACTAAAAATGCCGCACTGATGCCTCTTATTTTCCTTCACGGAGTCAGCCAGCTGGGCCGGAACATCTTTCAATTCTTCACCCAACTGGGTATTATCATCTTGGAGCTTGTTTTTCTTCTCTATGACCTGTGTAAGTACACGCTCGCCAGTGGCTGCTTGCCTTTGTGCCTCTTGTTCACCCTCTTGTGGGATTCCTGGATTCTGTTCCGTATTATCTAGGGATTTTGGTCATCAGATATTGTTAGCGTTACTGGTTTATAAACACAATATTGTTTTTTTTAATTCGGAAATACATACTAGTCGATGCCACTTCGGATCTTGACAGCTTGGCCATAGCGGCTGTTAGCTGGGTTCGACACTCTTCCAGCTCTTGAGACAATAGGTTGTTCTTCTCTGAGAGAACCTATTAGTACAATGATCCTTAAATCAGTTGTACCAACTTCTTCAATACTCAGGGGCTACTGATATACATAATTATCAGGTTTTTATACTTACAAGTATACCTTTCAAATATTGGTCCGTGGCTCTAGCAAGCCCATCCTGAGCGGCTCGGATGTACGCATCACCGGAGTTGAATGAAAAACCAGGGTCGCGGAGTGCGGCCTGCCGGCACCAATGATTCATGGTGCTCTCCACTTTAGAATTTGTAACGGTCATTCTATCCGAATCCTCTGTATGAGGATAGTCCGGTTTCGTTTCCGTGTTGGCCTCCATCCTCGAGACCGGGTCTGGAATCCGGCTAGTAGAGGTACGGTTGGTAGGACCCCCAGACATAGTCCGGCACATGTTCTTTATGCTAAAACACAAAGGATAGTGTCATACTTTAAGATTATAGCCGCGGGGCATGTTTAAAGCCATACCTCCTTGATGACGGATCCGCCATGTTTCTGTTCGCCTTTCTTTTTGAAGGCCTACCCGGCACGTGCGCCCCTTGTTGGTGAGTCGCCTCGGGTTCGGCTTGGCGCACTAATCGTCTTCCCTTTAGAGCATAAGAATTGTGCGGCAGGTAAGATGGAAGGAGTGAATATTTCCCGGAAGATAAGTCTCTTGTTTACTTACATGCGATACAGGGAGGAGGCCGGCATAGTCAGCAATGATGGCCATCTCTGTGCCGTCACAGCTCGCCTAGTGAAACACCCCTTCCAAGAGCTTTGTCGGGGGGATGAACCCCGGGCAGGCAACGGAACCCGGTTCTATTTCAAAAACAGCAAGGCCCGCATCGCCCCGCAAACCGGCGTGCGCCAGGCCAGTTCGCTCGACCTGGCAAGGCGCGCAACCCGGCCAAGACCCTCGACTCGGCAAGGTACGTCAACCTGGCCGCAGAAGCTGGTGCAAGGCAACTCGACCCGGCGCAACCTTGGCTTCCACAGTAAGTTAACCCACCCTGTGGTGTCCACGGCAATGCAGCCATGGGTCAGCTCCCGTCCCATCCAGGCCGTACGATGGGGCGAAACCTCAATCACTGATAACCAAGACTACAGTGCCTCCGCCCATGCCCGTGGTAAGCCAGAGCGTGGCAACAGCGCCCCTTACCTACCCGCTGACCAGGGCTGGCACGACAACAGTGTTCCCGCCCTTACCGCTAACGACAGCAAGTGGTGTCCTGACGGAGAACACTTTGCGCGACTCGACCCGGTCACGCCATGACGATCGACAAGATGGCACACAGTCCCCCTAGGCATGCGGGGCCCGCACCAAGGGGAACCCGGCGAACCACAAGCCCCTAAGAGGGACCCAGCCCGGCACCCCGCACTACTAGGAAAAGGGCTATAGCTAGGATGGACACTAATGGCGCACTGTACATGTGGTGCGCCATTACTAAATACTAATGGCGCACCATGTGTTCGTGCGCCATTAGTGTGCAAATACTAATGGCGCACCACATCCCACAGTGCTCCATTAGTAATTTTTTTTATTTTTTTCAAAACTACTAATGGCGCACCGTGGGAGTGGTGCGCCATTACTAGTTGACATAGTAATGGCGCACCACACCCACAGTGCGCCATTAGTAGTTTTGACAAAATATAAAAAAAATAAAAAAATTTGTTAGTAATGGCGCACCTGTGGACAGTGCGCCATTACTAGTTTTAAATACTAATGGCACACTGTCCACTGGTGCGCCATTACTACATTTTTTTCAAAAAAAAATCAATTTTTTTTCAAAACTAGTAATGGCGCACCGTGGGGGTGGTGCGCCATTACTAGTTTAACTACTAATGGCGCACCGTGGGGGTGGTGCGCCATTACTAGTTTAACTACTAATGGCGCACCACCCCACGGTGCGCCATTACTAGTTTGCCCAGCTTCCACCGAATGCACCCCCCCATGGACCGCCTTTTCAGTTTAAAAAAATAAAAGAAAATGATAAAAATGTCAAAAAAAATAAAAGAAAATAAGTTTTCGTGATATGTGGTCTAGTTGTCGGGAAAATTTACAAATATAAATTTCGACTTGATTTGCAAAATCTCTCTGGAAATTTGTAAAATGGGCATAACTTTTGCATACGAACTCGGATTAAAAAAAATTTATATGAAAAATCATCTACTCTCTGGAAACCGGTGCGCCATTAGTAGGCCTTTTCCTAGTAGTGTCGGACGCCGACAATATGGACCCACCGACTCGGCATATTACCATTGTAACCCAGGGTGGGGTCTATAAAACCCCCCAGGAGTCCACACCTACAGAGGCAAGGAAGATTGCGAGATATTCAACAGATACATACGACACACACGGCATGCAAAGCCACACGAGATAGAGCAAGCAAGATAGGACTAGCCACTACATAGAAACACCAAGGAGAAGGAGCAGCCGGAGCCTTGGCCAGCCTCCTTCCTCCTCCAAACAGCTCCAGGAGCGACATTATACTATCAACGATCCAGCTAAACTCGGCAGGACTAGGGGTGTTACCTCTTCGGAGAGCCCCGAACCTGGATATGTCGGGCGTCCCGCGCCCGCGCATATCAACCTCGCCTCCAAAGCCCACCAGCGCCCTCGAGCCTCCTCCTCTCTTTTGCCATCCCGTGGCATCTGCCGTGCGCCCACCACGACAGTTTGCACCCACCGTGGGCAGTTCGAGGAGCTGGCCGGAAGCATGCTTCGGACGGGGCCCCCTCCTACTCCGACGAGTCCGTCACTCTAGCGGATGACGTCATCGGCGCGCTCGCCACCTCCTTCACCGTGCTGCGCGTCTCTGACGTGCCCGCGGCCGATGAGTACCCTAGCGGGGTGCTCAGCTACTCCGACTCCCCGCTTTCTCTCAGTGGCAGATTCTTTGCCGGGGCAATGGACGCCCATGTATAGGTCTTCGTCACCGGCGATGGAGCCTCTTCCTCGTCGAGCAAGGCGAGAAGAGCCGCCGAAGCTGCGGCCGCCATGGCACGGAGGAGCTGTTCGACCCGCTGCGTGCCGCGATGCAGAGCCTCCGCATCCCCATCGGCACCGACGTCGACGCCACCAATGTTGCTGAAGCCCGAACCCAGCTCGAGAACAGGCGCCAGCAGATGCTGGACCTGTCCGAGACGCTGGCCGCCACCAGACACCGCCTGGAAGCTGCTCAGATGGAGCACGATGCTGCCCACGGTTTCACGCCCGCCGCGGCCGAGCCGAGCCGGGCCACTGATACTCGCGCCCGGGGAGGGGCAATCGGCCGGGCCTTTGGTGCCGGCCGGACCGTCGACGAGACCCCAGTCAAAAACTTGCACGCTGCGGAGGCAGCCGCAGTCGGCCTCGACCAACTCGCGGGTGAGGATCTCAGGGAGCGCATCGGGCGGATGCGTGAGCTCCTCCACGCCACCAACACCCAGCAGGATCGCCTCAACCAGCTCGCCAAGCCGGCGGGGTCCGGCTCCGTCCGCCTTGGCGGACCCGGTGAACTCCTGCACACGACATCTTCTGTCAGGACCCCGACTCGATGTCACATCGATCTAGCCGGTAACACCTCATATCACTTTGCGGCCTCACGCACGGTATCCCCACGGGTGTCGCCTTACCTTTGCCCGGGACCGTTTGCGCCTTTTGGCTCACGTATATGATAGTGTCGCTAGCATCCATATGATAAGGAGCCCGGGCTGACATGACTAGTCGTAAACCCAAAGTGGCACAGACTTACAGGGACAGGCATCCATGACCCAGCTTCGAACGTGTCGGTCATCAGCAAGTGGGTTCGGGCTGTAGCACTGGGCTAGCAGGACTCCGGTAAACCGGGCTGTAGCGGGCTAATAGGACTCCGGTACTCAAAGCGTGACATTTCCCCGAAGGGACAGACACAGGAACGAAGAAGGACACATGCCGGCCAGCCTAAGTGTTCCGGAGCAGTAGCAAGCTACCATGGCTCAGTGGAAACACTAGGAGACATTTCCCGGTTAGAGAGGCTACTAAAGATAAACAACTAGATGGTCAGATCCCACACATACCAAGCATTTCAATAACATACACACAATATGCTCGATATGTGCAAATACAACATGGCATCACAACATGTCTCTACGACTCAAGTAATTATTCATTAGGCTCCGAGGAGCGAGACATTACAAACATGGGTCTCACGACCCAACAATCAGAGCATACAAGTCAAAGCACAAGCGGAAGCTATCATGTCTGAGTACAGACATCTATAAATGAAAAAGGCTGAGAAGCCTGACTATCTATCAGATCCTGCCGAGGGCACAAGATCGTAGCTGAGGTATCAAGCTAAACGTCGAAGTCCACGTGGAACTACTAGTGAGACTGAAGTCTCTCTGCAAAAACATAAAATAGGCAAACGTGAGTACAAATGTACCCAGCAAGACTTACATCAGAACTATCTACATATGCATCATTATCAACAAAGGGGATGGTAGGGTTTGACTGCAGCAAGCCAGCTTTGACTCGGTGGCTATCCTGAACTACGACTGCAAGTAACTCTTTTGAAGTGGCGCACACGAGTCCACATATTCACCAACCAATACACCACTATGGATCCGCTCCCGTCTCCCTACGAGAACGCCATCCATAGCACTCACGCTTATCTTGCGTGTTTTAGAGTATCCACTTTCACTTGTCTATGAACTGTACAAGGGGTCCAAGTTTCCATATCCGAGGAATCCGGCTATTCGAATAGATGATGATAACCCTGCAGGGGTGTACTTCTTCACACACGCTCCCGCCACTTACCGCCCTGTACACGTCATGTACCTCGGCAACCTTCAAGCAGAAGCCGGGCGAGGGAGTCGGCCACGACCTGACTAACCGAACAAGTCTCTAGTCCAGGTTTATCGCCTATTCGGGTTCCATCCGCAAGGAGATCCGGCCGGGGTGTCGCTCACGGCCCCAAACGATGTGAGCAGGGTTCCCAAGGCCACCATCTGGGTGCCACTTGGTACACCGTGCCACTGTGCCTAGTCTGTCCCAAGCCCACCTGTACCGGGTGCCACTTGGTAGACTACTAACACTACCTACAAACACCAGAAACTAGTTGCAACTCCTGGACAGAGATCATGTTGATTAATAAGTCGAGAGGGGTCGAGTTACCGGAACCCAATGTGTGGTAGTAGCTGTTCATGGATCACAAACACAGAACTCAGTTCCTGAGGACGGCTGCAATGAGACAACCCACCATGTACTCCTACATGGCCTCTCACCGCTACCTTTACCAAATCGTGTTCACACACTTAGCTCACACACATTGGGACATGTTCACACGCCTCTGATTCATCCCCGATGAAACAGACTTGACTCAACTCTAAGCAGTAGCAGGCATGACAAACAAGCATGAATGAGTAGGCACATCAGGGCTCAAACAACTCCTACTCATGCTAGTGGGTTTCATCTATTTACTGTGGCAATGACAGGTCATGCAAAGGATAAAGGGTTCAGCTACCGCAGCAAGTATCAAATATGTCGTTGTTGTCCTAATGCAGTAAAAGAGAGCAGGAGCGAGAGAGTGGGATTTTATCGGAATGAACAAGGGGGGTTTTGCTTGCCTGGCACTTCTGAAGATAATATAGCTCTTCATCGGTGTCATCGATCACATCGTCGGTACACGTCTATCGAGAGGGGACAAATACCGGCAACACAGAAAGGAACACAATCAATGCAATGCACAATACGATGCATGCTATGACATGGCAATATGAATGTGTTTTGGGCTAATGCACCTAAAACCAGATTAAATGAAGTTGGTTTGAATCCAAGATTCAAATTCAAACTCCATATGTGGTTATTTAAATGTCATTCACTTCATTTGCCCTAAACAGTAGTGATAAGTTGTTCTAACATGCATGAAAATGGTACAGATGGATTCCTTGAATTTTTCTGATAATTTTTCATATATAAATTATTTAATTTGGAGTTACGGTTGAATTTCTATGATTTATTGAAGTTTTAGCTATTTTCTGGAATTTCCTGATTATTTTTAAATCCAGAAAATACTTATTGCGTCAGCCCCACGTCACAGTGACGTCAGCAGGGTCAACTGGGCTGGCTCGGGTCAAACCTGACGTGTGGGGGCCACACGTCAGTGACACAGGAGCTAATCCCGGTCAAACCCAGCGCTGACTGGGGTTTGAACAGGGGTGGGGCCCACTGCCAGTGGCTGTGGGTTTAATTAGTTGGGTCATTAACACTAATTAAGCGTGCCACGTCGGCGGTCGCCGGAGTATCGCCGGCGGCGACCATTCCGCACGGCGGCGCGGCTCGGATTTGAGCTAGGGGCGATGGTTTGGCGCGCGGTTTGGCTCATTAGAACGTCCGCGACGCGGCGCGTCCAGCGGTGGCTGTGGCCGCGGCTGGGGTGGCCGGAGCCGACGACGGCGATGGCAAGTGCGGCGGCCGGAGCTTCGGGTTCGAGCGGGGCAAGGCCACAGAGGACGGGAGGGATGGCTAAGGGGCTCGCCGAGCTCCTGAAGATGCTAGGCGCACGGTGCCGTGCTCGGTTTCGAGCCTTGCTGGCTGCAGTGACGGCGGCGACATCGCCGGCGGCGTGGGGTTCTCGGCTCGTTGTGAACGGCGGCTAGAGAGGGAGGTAGGGCACGCGGAGAGGGGGAATCGGGTCAAGGGCTCACCGCGGAGCTGCAGGGAGGGTTAGTGTGCTCGGGGGCGCACCGGAGTGGCCGAATCGACGGAGAAGGGCGCCGGGGCCGAAGTTTGGAGATGATGACGATGGCGGCTGCTCGGGGC